>NW_027250967.1:0-300000 GCF_044704955.1 Pristiophorus japonicus
CTGCTGCGCTTGGGATGGCCACCCACAGCCTGGATACACTAACGTCCCAACAGCTCATTGACTGTCGGAGTGGGACCGTGCGGCGCTTCAGAAGACAGTTCGAAAAAGAAAAGTCACTGATTCGATCTCATGTGCTCCTTCTGCCAAGATTATCTACACACAAAAAATGCTTTTATAAAAGTTACACCTGATCTCCAGGTTTGTCAAAAAGTTCGCTCGTTGGTCAAGGGGTATGATTCTCGTTTCTGGCTTGTTAATTGATATTTGCGAGAGATCCCGGCCGAGCCCATTATTCTGCCGCGAATTTTGAAATTGCATCGAACTTTTGCAAAGAAGGACTTACATTTCTGCAGTGCCTTTCAGGAACTCATGTCGCCCCAAAGCACTTTACAGCCGTTGAGTTATGTTTGAAGTGTTGTCGTGTGGGGAAAGATGTGACCAAATCACCCCACACGAACCTCAACTCATTGCGAAGGAATTCGGTGCAAATAATCAGATGCCTCAGGGACTTAGACTTTCTTTGAAAGGGTTCTGCTTGTACCTGCATTCAAGCTTGAAACAGCAACTGGGCTTCCATCTCACGTGAGCAGCGTGTCGTGGTTAGGGAGTAGGTGACGAGGTTTGGGGTTGATGTGCATCGCTTTCAATCTTTGCAATTTCACCAAGCAAAGATATGATGAATCCAACTGTCCCTGTCAGCATTTTGTTTGAGTTGAATCACAGGAATATCTGCAGTCAGGGGCTGAAAATGAATTAAAACATGAGACTGGCTTCGGGACAATCAGAATACTTCGTCACTGACAAGGCACCGGAAGGCTGGAAGGCAGATCACACCGGTTGTGGGAGAGCTGGTTGGCGGTGACATGGAAGTGTCTGCAGTGTGCGGGACCAGACTGCTTCCTTGCATCCACAATCAATGTCCCTCCATTTATTTGGGAAAACTACATCTGAGAGTGGACAAGTTCCATACCGGTCGTAGCAATCTGAAGCTTTAACTGACTGACACACTGGTTTGGGATGTCTTGCAATGTACATTTCAGTTAGTCTCTGTGGCGCAATCGGTTAGTGCGTTTGGTTATTAACCAAAAAGTTGGTGGTTCGAGCCCACCCAGGAGCAAAGCATTAAACTGTTATTTGGTGCCGCACAATTCCAGGTTGTCATTGTGCGTTTTGGCTGCACGAATATATTCTGCAAACATTGCCAGCTGTGCTGCTATCCAGTGAGTTCCCACTCTAATACTTTTAGGAACATTCATTTCATGTAATAACAATTTTTTGCATGGATCATGTTCCTCCATCCAGTCCACCAGAAATAAATTACGTTATTGGGTTTAAAGGAAATGGTGGAAATTGTCTGACCTATCGTTGTGGCTTTGCTCAGATTCTGAGTTTCAACAGTCAACAGTTTGCGAAGGATTACCATATGGCCAATGCCAAGCACAAAAAGTCTCTCAGCATTCGTTTTGGAATCCGTCAAATTTGCAATGTCCTGCGAGGCGCCTTAATTCGATGACATAGCTCGCCACTTCCTGGCCCTCCGACCGTTGGCACGTGTAGAACCAATACCTCGCCATCAGAACGCTTTCTTTAGGATTTAGATGCTCGCGGTCCAGCGTACACAATTCTTCAAAGGATTTAGTTGTTGGTTTCACCAGAGCTAGAAGATTCTTCATGAGGCCATAGATTGTTGCCCCACAGAAGGTAAGGAGGATCGCCCTTCATTTGGCAGCGTTTACGTGCCCTTCCAGCTCGTTTGCCACGAAGTATTGGTCGAGTCTCTCCACGAAGGCTTCGCAATTGTCCACTTCTGAGAACTTCTCCAGGATACCAACTATTCCTTGCATTTTCACGTGGTTGTTCATTGTCTCGTCGCCAATTGATACGCTCATAATAAAGGATGAAACTGAGTACTGTGAACAATGAGTAATTGTGATCTTAGCTCTTGTAGTAAGACTCCAGAGTGCAGGTACCTCATGGGATCCCTTGGGACTCCAACAGGTAGGCCCTCTGGTGGTGGTGTGATACAGGTGGCCAAGGGTTAAATACATAACACAAGGTGTGTATGGAAATCAACCATCAAAAGCCCTGTTATTAACCACAAGGGTTTCCTGCAATTTTCTGATCGCAAAGCGCTTTCAGTCCTTGTCCTTAAAATTGCAGACGTGGAAATTGGGGAGTTTAATGACTTTGAAAGGAGAACATTGTTGTTTGGTGCAGTTCAATATGTCGAGGAACCAACTAGGGGGGAGGCCATCTTAGACTGGGTGTTGTGTAATGAGAGAGGATTAATTAGCAATCTCATTGTGCGAGGCCCCTTGGGGAAGAGTGACCATAATATGGTGGAATTCTGCATTAGGATGGAGAATGAAACAGTTAATTCAGAGACCATGGTCCAGAACTTAAAGAAGGGTAACTTTGAAGGTATGAGGCATGAATTGGCTAAGATAGATTGGCTAATGATACTTAAGGGGTTGACTGTGGATGGGCAATGGCAGACATTTAGAGAACGCATGGATGAAATACAACAATTGTACATTCCTATCTGGCGTAAAAATAAAAAAGGGAAGGTGGCTCAACCGTGGCTATCTCGGGAAATCAGGGATAGTATTAAAGGCAAGGAAGTGGCATACAAATTGGCCAGAAATAGCAGCGAACGTGGGGACTGGGAGAAATTTAGAACTCAGCAGAGGAGGACAAAGGGTTTGATTAGGGTAGGGAAAATGGAGTACGAGAAGAAGCTTGCAGGGAACATTAAGGCGGATTGCAAAAGTTTCTATAGGTATGTAAAGAGAAAGAGGTTAGTAAAGACAAACGTAGGTCTCCTGCAGTCAGAATCAGGGGAAGTCATAACGGGGAACAAAGAAATGGCAGACCAATTGAACAAGTACTTTGGTTCAGTATTCACTAAGGAGGACACAAACAACCTTCCGGATATAAAAGTGGTCAGAGGGTCTATTAAGGAGGAGGAACTGAGGGAAATCTTTATTAGTCGGGAAATTGTGTTGGGGAAATTGATGGGATTGAAGGCCGATAAATCCCCAGGGCCTGATGGACTGCATCCCAGAGTAATTAAGGAGGTGGCCTTGGAAATAGCGGATGCATTGACAGTCATTTTCCAACATTCCATTGAATCTGGATCAGTTCCTATCGAGTGGAGGTTAGCCAATGTAACCCCACTTTTTAAAAAAGGAGGGAGAGAGAAAGCAGGGAATTATAGACCGGTCAGCCTGACCTCAGTCGTGGGTAAAATGATGGAATCAATTATTAAGGATGTCATAGCAGCGCATTTGGAAAATGGTGACATGATAGGTCCAAGTCAGCATGGATTTGTAAAAGGGAGATCATGCTTGACAAATCTTCTGGAATTTTTTGAGGATGTTTCCAATAAAGTGGACAAAGGAGTACCAGTTGATGTGGTATATTTGGACTTTCAGAAGGCTTTCGACAAGGTCCCACACAGGAGATTAATGTGCAAAGTTAAAGCACATGGTATTGGGGGTAGTGTGCTGACGTGGATTGAGAACTGGTTGTCAGACAGGAAGCAAAGAGTAGGAGTAAATGGGTACTTTTCGGAATGGCAGGCAGTGACTAGTGGGGTACCGCAGGGTTCTGTGCTGGGGCCCCAGCTGTTTACATTGTACATTAATGATTTAGACGAGGGGATTAAATGTAGTATCTCCAAATTTGCGGATGACACTAAGTTGGGTGGCAGTGTGAGCTGCGAGGAGGATGCTATGAGGCTACAGAGTGACTTGGATAGATTAGGTGAGTGGGCAAATGCGTGGCAGATGAAGTATAATGTGGATAAATGTGAGGTTATCCACTTTGGTGGTAAAAACAGAGAGACAGACTATTATCTGAATGGTGACAGATTAGGAAAAGGAAGGTGCAACGAGACCTGGGTGTGATGGTACATCAGTCATTGAAGGTTGGCATGCAGGTACAGCAGGCGGTTAAGAAAGCAAATGGCATGTTGGCCTTCATAGCGAGGGGATTTGAGTACAGGGGCAGGGAGGTGTTGCTACAGTTGTACAGGGCCTTGGTGAGGCCACACCTGGAGTATTGTGTACAGTTTTGGTCTCCTAACTTGAGGAAGGACATACTTGCTGTTGAGGGAGTGCAGCGAAGATTCACCAGACTGATTCCCGGGATGGTGGGACTGACCTATCAAGAAAGACTGAATCAACTGGGCTTGTATTCACTGGAGTTCAGAAGAGTGAGAGGGGACCTCATAGAAACGTTTAAAATTCTGAAGGGTTTGCACAGGTTGGATGCAGGAAGAATGTTCCCAATGTTGGGGAAGTCCAGAACCAGGGGTCACAGTCTAAGGATAAGGGGTAAGCCATTTAGGACCGAGATAAGGAGAAACTTCTTCACCCAGAGAGTGGTGAACCTGTGGAATTCTCTACCACAGGAAGTAGTTGAGGCCAATACACTAAATATATTCAAAAGGGAGTTAGATGAAGTCCTTACTACTCGGGGGATCAAGGGGTATGGCGTGAAAGCAGGAAGTGGGTACTGAAGTTTCATGTTCAGCCATGAACTCGTTGAATGGCGGTGCAGGCTAGAAGGGCTGAATGGCCTGCTCCTGCACCTATTTTCTATGTTTCTATGTTTCAGGTCAGCGAAATGTTTGTGAAAGGAACTTTTTGCAGAGAGATAGTTTGAGCATTTCAGCTTGTTGCTGAGCATTCCTCTCTGGGCGCTGAGCTAAGCAGCAGTTTCTGTCGTGTCGTGGTTATCACATTTCCCTCACACGTGAAAAGTTCCTGGTTCAAGCCTGGGCAGAAACATTATTTCTCAAGCAAAAACGTGTCTGCAATAAAATTGAATAAAAGTTGTTTTGGACACATTGTTGCATGAGCAATGAACATTTAAAACCAGTCTCCTCAAATACAGATTGTATAAAATCAGATCGGGGATAAAACTTCTTCAAGGATTAAAGTTTCATGAAATATTGAAGTTCAGTTGTTGAAGTTTCAGCTATCTATTCACATTTATTTCATTCTGTGAAACAGCACGATCGGTTTATACCAGCAGCTCTAAGCTGTATTTGAAACCTGCAAACAACTCATTAATTATTCGCTCTTCCCCAGTTCCAGAGCTCAGAGGGTTATTGTCCATCCCTGGGATGCAAGCTACCTCGGACCCAGGCAAAAGCTCCCCGTGCAACGAGCACAGGCTCAGGAAAACTCCGGGGGAAGAGAGTATCCCGGTCACTGGGCCTTCCAGCAACAGTGAATAAGTGCCCGGTCTGAAACGTTCCAGAGTAATAACTTGCAACTTCAGCATCGAGCAGGAAGGATGGCCGAGTTATCTCAGGCGCTGCTTTCATTATTTGATTAAATTATCAACTCTACCACAGTTCGCATTCCTTTCATTGTGCAAAAGAAGATCATGGGTTCATTAATGATGTTTTCCTCTGAAAGCAACGTAAAAGATTCAGGAAAAGTAATCGCCCAATGTTGGGGCTCGATCCCACCACCCTGCAAGTAAGAGTCTCATGTTCTACCGAGTGGATTAGCCAGGCTTCGTAACATTTACCTTGTCAAGACCTTTCAGAATATTGTCCGGTTCAATGAGATCACCTCTCATTCTTCTAAACTCCAGAGAGTATCGGCATATTCTACACAATCTCTCACCATAGGACAGTCCTCTCATCTCAATCTGGTGAACCTCCGTTGTACCACCTCCCAGGCAAGTATATCCTTCCTCAGATAAGTAGACCAAAACTGTGCATAGTACACCAGGTGTGGTCTTACCAGGGCCCTGTACAATTGTAGCAAGACTTCCTTACTCTTGTACTATGGGCTATATATTTGGTACTATGGGCCGAATAACCTGTTTTTCCTCTGATTCTGCGGTTGTGTGAAAAGTTATTAAAATTCGACAGTCGCTCAGCAAACATATTTGTATTTTCTTCAGTGTGCAACACATGTGGGTCGATTAATGATGATTGAAACAATTATTCATTATTTCGCAAACTTGAATTATTTTTGTCAATTTGCTCTGTAAAAATGTTTTCTCTGACCAGGAAACAAACCCAGGTCACGGCAGTGAGAGCACCAAATACTAACCACTCGACGACCAGGGAACACTGCTTGCAGCCTCTGTGATAGCTTTAAAGAAAGTCAGCTTACAATCACTGCTGAGAATTGTGCGGTGACACGGGGTGTAACTGGATTTGCTGGGAGCAGCGTGGAGGCCCCGACCTGCGTGAGAACACCAGCGGCAGGTCGGGGCCATAAAAGGAGCGGTGAGCGGCGGCCTGGGAGCAGCGTGGTGGTGTACCACGGCAAGGTACAGCGCGAGCTGTTGCAGGAGGGCGACGGCAGCGAAGAGTGATTTCATCAAAGTCCAGGTCGGTGAATGGAGCGTGGGCAGGTACAGCAGGAGCAGCGAGAGACTGTGGAGGGATGTGATCGGGGCCCAGGGGCGGTGTGAATTCAGGGCCAGTGGCCCAGGGGCAGCACGGGACAGCCCACACTGCGATATGTGTGGGCACTGAGTCCGTGCAGCAGAGCTGGTCTCCAGTTGTCTTGGATAACCCTTGCCACTGGACCAAGAACTCGCTCTGTCAAGCCCGTGTGATGGCTGGGGTGCAACGGCCATCACACGTTAAAAAGATCCACGCACAGGCATCTTGCACCCTTCAACATGCAGTTTGGGACCTGGAATATTAGGTCCATCATTGAAACACCTGTGAACTCATCCTTTTTTGGCGTGGAAGCAAGTCATCCTCGTTCAAGGGACTGCCTATGATGATGATGAACTGGATTTGCTGCAGTCCGCGGGCAGCAGGTGATGAAAGCGGGCGTGAGAGGGTGAGTGACAGGTGGGCACTGCTTCTGATGCTGTCTGACCCACGGAGGGAGTGGCCGGGGATTTTAAAGCCCTTTCATTGCACCAATGCAGGGTAAATGAAACTGTGTTTCAGGAACCTTCATGTATACAAACATGGGCACACTGCACTGTAGACCTCGTGGTGTAACGGTAGTGTGTCTGACTCCAGATCAGAAGGCTGCGTGTTTTCTCACGTCGGGGTCAATGTACTTTTCCATATTGTTCTTCCGGAATTGAGATTTACTTTGCTGTATCACAATTTACTTTCCCACCCATCTTTGTATCATCAGCAAACTTGGCTCCATTACACTGGGTCCCAATATCCCTGGGATAGGGGAGGGATGACACACCGGAGAAGTGTGAGCTTGTGGACCGGAGAAGTTGCAGCTGCTGGAGCTGTGCGTTTTATCGGGGAGGGACGGGGGAAGAGCCCGCCGAGCGACCGGAGAAGCTGAGAAGCTGCGGTGCTTTTCATCGGGTTTGACACTGTTTAAAAATGGCAGAGTGCCAAGTTTTCTCTCCCGACTGCCCGTGCGCGAAGGTGTCGGCAGTGTTTTCGGCGCAGGCATTTGGCTCCGCCCCCCACTTCACCATCGACACCACACCAGGACTCCGGGGACTGTACACAGCGGCCAGGATGGGGCGAGTTTTTCCCCGCACCGTTTCCAGCGAGCAAAGTCGGTGTGCTTGAGGTCAGTGCGCCGACAAAACTGCTTGGGGAAAATCTAGCCCTTGAAGAGTAAGGAGACACTGAAGGAAATACAAATATGTTTCCCGAGCAATTGTCAAATTTTAATAACTTTTTATACAACCGTCGAATCAGCAAAAAAACAGGGCACTCGGCCCATAGTACCTAATATATAGCCCACAGTACAAGAGTAAGGAAGTCTTGCTACAATTGTACAGGGCCCTGGTGAGTCCACACCTGGAGTACTGCGCACGGTTTTGGTCTCCTTATTTAAGGAAGGAAATATTTGCCTGGGAGGTGGTACAACAGAGGTTCAATAGATTGATTCCTAGGGTGAGAGGACTGTCTGAAGTTGAGAGATTGTGCAGAATGGGCCGTTACTCTCCGGAGTTGAGAAGAATGAGAGGTGATCTCATTGAAACACACAATATTCTGAATGGGATTGACAGGGTAGATGCTGGGAGGTTGTTTCCCCCGGGCTCGAACCAGGGGGCACAGTCTCAGGTTAAGGGGTCGACCATTTTAGACAGAGATGAGAAGGAATTTCTTCACTCAGAGAGTTATGAATCTGTGGAATTCTCTGCCCCACAGGCCTGTGGATGCTGAGTCTCTGAATATATTCAAGGCTGCGTAAGATAGATTTTTGGAGTCTCGGGGCATCAAGGGATCGGGAGATCGAGCGGGGAACGTGGAGTTGAGATCAACGATCAGTCATGATCTTATTGAATGGTGGAGCAGGCTTGAGGGGCCGTATGGCCTACTACTACTCTGATTTCTTATGTTGTTACCTGTGCTGGCTCTGTGAAAGAAATTTCCAATTAGTCCCATTCCTCAGCACCCTGCAAATGTTTCTTTTTCAACGATGTTTCCCTTTGGAAAGTTAATATTAAATCTGCTTCCAAAACTCTGTCAGGCAGAAAAATATTCACATTTATTTTATACAGTTCCATTTTAAACAGGCTTTGCATGTCATGAATTATTATCCCTTCCCATTTTACATACAGCATTTTAAGACCTTGCTTTAAAATATTTGGTGCATGTGACACCAGCCATTGTTAGATTTAGTCACACACCATCCTGACTTGGAAATATATCGGTCGTTCCTTCATCGTCACTGGGTTAAAAGCCTAGAACTCCCTCCCTAACAGCTCTGTGGGAGCATCTTCACCACACGGACTGCAGCGGTTCAAGATGGTGCTCACCACTATTGTGTTCCTCACACAGATGAGGCTGCACACAGAGAGATTAAAGTAACAGTGACCTCAGTCTTTATTAAGACATTCCAGTGTGAGGAACAGGCCTCAGGGGCCGGCTTATATATAGTGCTCCCAAGGGATCCCTTGGGACTTCAGGGGATGAGCTCCCTGGTGGCGGAACATGGGAGTGCATGCTTTACAGATACACAACATCACTCCCTGCAAAGTCAAAGTGAAAAGTATTTACAAGGTGAGGCGGTCGGGAGCCTTTCTTTCCCTGGTGGACTGCCTCGGTACAAATGTCTGTACTGGTGTGCTGGCTGTGCCCTCGCTGGGCTGGCGTGTTGTTAGCCCTGCAGGGCTGCTGGGTGAGCCTGGCCTTCCTGCGTCATGTAAACCGAAGTCAGGTCGAGCTTGGTGAACGTCTTGCCTCCTGCCAGCGTCGCAATTAGGTCGTCTGCCTTCGGTAGCGAGTATTGGTTCTGTAGCGAGAAACGATTAAGAGTTACTTTATAATCGCCGCAAATCCTGACTGTGCCATCACTTTTGAGTACTGGAACAATCGGGCTGGCCCACTCGCTGAATTCCACTGGGGAGATGATGCCCTCGAGTTGCAGCCTGTCCAGCTCCATTTCCACTCTCTTCCTCATCATGTGAGGTACTGCTCGCGCCTTGTGGTGAATGGGTCGAGCCTCTGGGACCAAGTGGATCCGCAACTTCGCCCCGGAAAAGTTTCCAAATCCTGGCTCAAAAAGGGAAGGAAATGTTTTAAGAACCTGGATACATGAGGCCTCATCGACATGTGATAGCGCTCGGATGTCATCCCAGTTCCAGCGGATTTTGCCCTGCCAGCTCCTTCCAAGCACTGTGGGGTCATCGCCCGGGACAATCCAGAGTGCCAGTTCATGCACCATGCCCTCGTCGGTGACCTTGACCATGGCGCTGCCCAGGACAGTGATAAGCTCTTTGGTGTATGTTCTCAGTTTCGTGTGGATGTGGCTCAGGGCTGAGCTGAATGGCTTGTTGCATCACAGTCTCTCAAACATCTTTTTACTCATGATGGATTGGCTGACGCCAGTGTCCAGTTCCATGGCTACGGCTAAGCCATTCAATTTTACGTGCAGCATAATAGGTGGACATTTCGTCGAAAATGTGTGCACCCCGTGTACTTCAGCATCTGCCTCCTCTCTCGAAGGCTCTAAATTGCTTTGATCCACCATGGACCAATCTTCCTCCGCCACGTGGTGGTTAGCAGGTTTTGCAGAGCTTGTAGCTCGTTTGCAAGCTAATTGGAGGTACTCCATTGTTCTACAGCACTTGCAAACATACCCTTTGAAGCGTCATGAAAAGGCTGAATGGATGCCTCCACAACGCCAACAAGCTGTGAATTGCCTTGCATTTATTCTTTGTTGGGGACTCTGAGTCATCTGGATCACCTGAGCCCTGCTGGAAGTTACAAACTCGTGGCTTCTGCCCTGTACATTTCTGCTCGCAAACACAGTTCCAGTTAATTTATGAACATTGCTAGCACTTGTGTGCTGAGAGATATGTTGGGTGTTATCACTGGTGGAAATAAACGCCTGTACTGTTACAATGGCCTTATTGAGGGTCGGTGTCTCTACAGTCAAAATTTTTCGCAGGATGGTCTCTTGGCCAATGCCCAGTGCAAAAAAGTCTTTGAGCATTTGCTCCGGGCAGCCATCAAACTCACATTGTCCTGCAAGTTGCATGAGCTCGGTGACGTAGCTCGCCACTTCCTGACCGTCAGATCGCTGGCACGTGTAGAACCGATACCTCTCCATCAGCACGCTCTCCCTCGGGTTAAAATGCTCCCGAACCACTGTACACAGCTCCTCATATGACTTATCTGTGGGTTCCACCGGAGCCAGAAAATTCTTCATGAGGCTGTAGGTCGGTGCCCCACAGACTGTGAGGAGGACCGCTCTGCTTTTTGCAGCGCTTCCTTCTCCATCCAGCTCGTTGGCTGCAAAGTACTGGTCTAGCCGTTCGACATAAGATTCCTCCGAGCTTGCTACCTCCGAGAACTTCTCCAGGATGCCCACAGTTTGCTGCATCTTTGCGTTGGATTCGTATTCTCGTCGTCAGTTATTGTGTTCCGAACACAGATGAGGCTGCACACAGGGAGGTTAAAATAACAGTGACCTCAGTCTTTAATAAGACACTCCAGAGTGAGGAATAGGCCTTGGGGGCCGGCTTATATACAGTGCTCCAAAGGGATGCTGAGATCCCTTGGGAATTCAAGGGATGAGCTCCCTAGTGGTGGAACATGGGAGTGCATGCTTTACAGATACACAACAACCACCAGCTTCTCAAGGGCAATTAAGGTGGGGCAATAAATTCTGGCCTTGCCAGTGACACCCAGATCCTGTGAACTCATATAAAAAAACACTATTTTAGGAGTCTGGTTCAAAATATTCATTGCTGACGACACCAGGAATCTGGGGCAACTTTTGTCAAATTGGGCTCAAAACTGGAGCGGTAATTCCTACCGTGCACAGATAATAGCATCAGTATTGAAGGTAAAATCACATGATGCTCATTTTCAGAATCAACGCAGTAAGATTTGAAATAAAGTGAAGGAATTTTATGGTGAAAGGATTTGGAAATTAAATGTGACTTGTACTTCGGTCTTTAATTAAACTTTGTGACGTCTGTCTGCCATTCATGTCTCTGTTGAATAAGGAAGGAGGGGTTTAACATTGACCAGACTGCACTGCTCCTGATATTTGTGAGCTCATCGGTTATAATGAGATGTTTTTACCCATTGGTCAGTGCCAACTTTAGCTCAGCTGTTACTTCGTGACGCCAACATTCTGAAAAGTTTGAATTGGTCTTAATGCAGTCACTGCCTGGTGTTTTTGTTGTCATTGCAATCCCTTTCTTTCACACTGGAACAAATCGTAACTGTGTTTTTAAATAAGCAGTGTGAGATTTTTAGAGAGCATCTTCAAATGCTTCACAAAACCATTCCAATCCCTTCAGCTTCCCTGGTTCGATTCCCAGTTAGGGAAATCATTTTGCGACCACCGTTTTAATTAAAGTGAAGTAATTTAACTAAATTACATAGATGACCCAAAGCACTTCAGAGTGGTATCAAAATAAATGAGTTAGTAATTAGAAATAAGGAATGTCAGAAGTTGGACTTGAGTTTCTGGGATGGAGTATAAATAACCCTCTGTGCACTGGAACTGGGAAGGGTGAATAATGAATGAGTTGTTTCCGGGTTTGAAATGCGGCTTAGATCTGCTCGTATTAACCGATAGCATTGTTGAGCAGAATGAAAGAAATGCTAACATGATCACTGAGGGTCAGTCGAAACTTCAACAACTTAATTTTAATAATTTGTGAAACTTTAATCATTGAGGAAGTTTTATTCCCTCTCTGATTTTACACACTCTGTATTTTAGGAGATTGGTTTTAAATGTTCTTCATGGAATCAGAGAAGTTTACAGCACATGAGCAATGAACATTTAAAACCAGTTTTTGTTTCAAAAATAATGTTTCCGCTCAGGCTTGAACCGGGGACCTTTCACGTGTGAGGCAAACATGATCACCGCTACACTACGGAAACTGCTGCCTTGTGCATTGCCCAGAGAGAAGTGTTCAGCGACAAGCTGAAATGCTGAATCCCTTTTTCTGAAAAAATTCCTTTCACAAACATTTCTCTGACCGAAACGGCACAAAACAAAAATGTTCCTTTCAAATGTGCCAATTATTTTCGTTAAACTTTTATTTTGCTTTCATGGGATAACATAATTAATGATTTGATAATCTTCTTTTGCACAATGAAAGAAATACTAACTGAGGGAGAGTCAATACGTCAATAATTTGTTCTGTGCTCTGCATGTTTGTAATGTCGCCAAGTTTGCTGATGATACAAAGATAGGTGGGAAAGCAAGTTGTGAGGAGGACGCAAACAATCTGCAAAGCGATATTGATAGGCTCAGTGGGTGGGCAGAAATTTGTCAGATGGAGTATAATGTGGGAAATATGAGGTTATCCACGGTGGTAGCAATAATAAAAAAGCAAATAATTATTTAAATGGGGAGAGATTACGAAATGCTGCGGTGCAGAGGGGCCTGGGGGTCCTTGTACATGAAACACAAAAGGTTAGTATGCAGAAACATCCTCTCTGCATCGACCTTGTCAAGCCCCCTCATAATCTTACACGTTTCCATAAGATCACCTCTCAATCTTCTGAATTCCAATGAGTAGAGGCACAACCTACTCAACCTTTTCTCATAAGTTAGCCCCCTCATCTCTGGAATCAACCTAGTGAACCTTCTCTGAACTGCCTCCAAAGCATCTATATCCTTTCTTAAATATGGAAACCAAAACTGCACGCAATGTTCCAGGTCTGGCCTCACCAATACCCTGTATAACTGCAGCAAGACTTCTTTGTTTTATACTCCATCCCCTTTGCAATAAAGGCCAAGATTCCATTGGCCTTCCTGATCACTTGCTGTACCTGCATACTAACCTTTTGTGTTTCATGCACAAGTACGCGCAGCTCCCGTTGTACTGCAGCACGGTGCAATTTTTCTCCTTTTAACTAATAACTTGTTCTTTGATTTTTTTCTGCCAAAATGCATAATATTGCACTTTCCAACATTATACACCATCTGCCAAATTTTTCCCCACTCACTTAACCTGGCAATGTCTTTTTGCAGATTTTTTGTGTCCTCCTCACACATTGCTTTTCCTTCCATCTGTGTATCATCAGCAAACTTGGCTACGTTACACTCGGTCCCTTCATCCAAGTCGTTAATATAGATTGTAAAGATTGGGGTCCAAGCACTGATCCCTGCAGCACCCCACTAGTTACTGATTGCCAACCAGAGAATGAACCATTTATTCCGACTCTCTGTTTTCTGTTCGTTAGGCAATCTTCTCTCCATGCTAATATATTACCCCCAACCCCGAGAACTTTTATCTTGTGCAGTAATTTTTTATGTGGTACCTTGTCAAAATGCCTTCTGGAAGTCCAAGTACACCACATCCACTGGTTCGCCTTTATCCACCCTGTTCATTACACCCTCAAAGAATTCCAGCAAATTTGTCAAACATGACTTCCCTTTCATAAATCTATGCAGACTCTGCCTGACTGAATTATTTTTTTCCAAAAGTCGGAGGAGCAGTGACCGGAGGAGGTGTGAGCAGCGGCCTATAAAGGCCCAGCGGGAGTCCGGGGATCGGCGGCAGTCGGAGGAGCAGCGGCTGGAGGAGCAGCGAGCAGCGAGCTGCAGCTGGTGCAGCGTCAAAAGTAAGAAAGAAGTCACAAGTAATCAAAGGGTGACGTCACTGACAAGAGGGTAAGTGATTGGCTGGTTGAGTGGTGAGTAGTTTTCTGTTTCTTTGATTTCTTCTTGTTCTTAGCAGCAAAGAAACTTTGGAATTGTTGCCAAATTAAGTAAATCTAATGGTTAAGTCATAGCAGGAGAGCTCAGACACATGTCATGCTCCTCCTGTGCTGTGTGGGAAGTCAAGGACGCTTCCAGTGTCCCTGATGACTACATGTGCAGCAAGTGTATCCATCTGCAGCTCCTGACAGGCCACATTGCGGCACTGGAGCTGCGCACGGATTCATCCGCAATGCTGAGGATGTCGTGAATTGAACACACCGTAGGTAAAGGTTAATCAGGCAGAGAGGGAATGGGTAAACATCAGGAAGAGCAGTGGAAGGAAGACAGTGCAGGAGTCCCCTGCGGTCATCCCCCTGCAAAACAGATACACCACCTTGGGTACTGTTGGGGGAGATGACTTATCAGGGGAAGGCAGCAGCAGCCAAGTCCATGGCACCATGGGTGGCTCTGCTGCACAGGAGGGCAGGAAAAAGAGTGGGAGAGCTATAGTGATAGGGGATTCTATTGTAAGGGAAATAGATAGATGTTTCTGCGGCTGCAATCGAGACTCCAGAATGGTATGTTGCCTCCCTGGTGCAAAGGTCAAGAATGTCTCGGAGTGGCTGCAGCGCATTCTGGAGGGGGTGGGTGAATAGCCAGCTGTCGTGGTGTATATAGGCACCAATGATATAGGGAAAAATGGGATGAGGTCCTACAAGCTGAGTTTAGTGAGCTAGGAATTAAATTAAAAGGTAGTAATCTCAGAATTGCTACCAGTGCCACGAGCTAGTCAGAATAGGAAATGCAGGATAGCTCAGATGAATATATGGTTTGATGAGTAGTGCAGGAGGGTGGGATTCAAATTCCTGGGACATTGGAACCGGTTCTGTGGGAGATAGGACAAGTACAAATCGGGCGGTCTGCACCTGGTCAGGACCGGAACCAATGTCTCGGGGAATGTTTGCTCGTGCTGTTGGGGAGGGGTTAAACTAATATGGCAGGGGGATGGGAACCTATGCAGGGAGATAGAAAGAAGTAAAATGGGGGCAGAAGCAAAAGATAGAAAGAACAAAAGTAAAAGTGGAGGGCAGAGAAACACAAGGCAAAAATCAAAAAGGGCCACATTACAGCAACATTCTAAAGGGACAAAGTGTATTAAAAAGACAAGCCTAAAGTCTCTGTGCCTCAATGCGAGGATTATTCGTAATAAGGTGGATGAATTCACTCAGATGCAGAAATTCACGAATATGTTATAATTGGGATTCCAGAGACATGGCTCCAGGGTGACCAAGGCTGGGAACTCAATATCCTGAGGTATTCAACATTCAAGAAGGATAGACAGAAAGGAAAAGGAGGTCGGGGAACAATGCTGGTTAAAGAGGAAATTAACGCAATACTAAGGAAGGACATTAGCTTGGATGGTGTGGACTCTGGATGTAAAGAGCTGCGGAATACCAAAGGGCAGAAAACACGAGTGGGAGTTGTGCACAGACGACCAAACAGTAGTAGTGAGTTTGGGGACAGTATCAACCAAGAAATTATAGATGCGTGCAATAAAGATACAGCAGTTATCATGGGCAACTTTAATCTACATATAGATTGGGCTAACCAAACTGGTAGAAATACGGTGGAGGAGGATTTCCTGGAGTGTATTTGGGATGGTTTTCTCGACCAATATGTCGAGGAACCAACTTGAGGGCTGGCTATCCTAGACTCGGTGATGTGTAATGAAAAAGGACTAATTAGCAATCTTGTTGTGCGAGGCCCCTTGGAGAAGAGTGACCATAATATGGTAGAATTCTTTATTCAGATGGAGATTGAAACATTTAATTCAGAGACCAGGGAACTGAATTTAAGGAAAGGTAACTTCGATTGCATGAGATGTGAATTGGCTAGAATAGACTGGCAAATGAGACTTAAAAGGTTGACGCTGGAGAGGCAATGGCAAACATTTAAAGATCACATGGATGAACTTGAACAATTGTACATCCCTGTCTAGAGAAAAAATAAAATGGGGAAGGTGGCTCAACCGTGGCTAATAAGGGAAATTAGGGATCGTGTTAAATGCAAGGAAGAGGCCTATAAATTTGCCAGGAAAAGCAGCAAACCTGAGGACTGGAAGAAATTTAGAATTCAGTAGAGGAGGACAAATGGTTTAATAAGGAGTGGGAAAATAGAGTATGAGAGGAAGTATGCTGGGAACATAAAAACTGACTGCGAAAGCTTCTATAGATATGTGAAGAGAAAAAGATTAGTGAAGACAAACGTAGGTCACTTACAGTCAGAATCAGGTGAATTTATAATGGAGAACAAAGAAATGGCGGACCAGTTAAACAGATACTTTGGTTCTGATTTCACGAAGGAAGACACAAATAACCTTCCTAATGTACTCAGGGACCGAGGGTCCAGCGAGAAGGAGGAACTGAAGGAAATCTTTATTAGTCAGGAAATTGTGTTCAGGAAATTGTTGGGATTGAAGGCTGATAAATCCCAGGGCCAGATAGTCTGCATCCCAGAGTAGTTAAGGAAGTAACCCTCGAAATAGTGGATGCATTGGTGATCATTTTCTAACAGTCGATCAACTCTGGATCAGTTCCTGTGGACTGGAGGGCAGCTAATATAACACCACTTTTTTAAAAAGAAGGAAGAGAGAAAACGGGTAATTATCGACCGGTTAGCCTGACATCAGTAGTGGGGAAAATGCTGGAATCAATTATTATGGATGAAACAGCATAGCATTTGGAAAGCAGTGACAAAATCGGTCCAAGTGAGCATGGATTTAGGAAAGGGAAATCATGCTTGGCAAATCATCTAGAATTTCTTGAGGATGGAACAAGGATAGTGGACAAGGGAAAACCAGTGGATGTAATGTATTTGGACTTTCAAAAGGCCTTTGACAAGGTCCCACACAAGAGATTAGTGTGCAAAATTAAAGCACATATTATTGGGGGTAATGTATTGACATGGATAGAGAACTGGTTGGCAGACAGGTAGCAGAGAGTCGGGATAAATGGGTCCTTCTCAGAATGACAGGAAGTGACTAGTGGGGTGCTGCAGGGCTCAGTGCTGGGACCTCAGCTATTTACAATATACATCAATGATTTCGATGAAGAAATTGAGTGTTATATCTAGTTATATATAAGTTTGCAGGTGACTCTAAGCTGCGTGACGGTGTGAGCTGTGAGGAGGATGCTAAGAGGCTGAAGAGTGAATTGGAAAGGTTAGGTGAGTGTGCAAATACATGGCAGATGCACTATAATGTGGATAAATGTGATGTTATCCACTTTGGTGGCAAAAACGTGAAGGCAGATTATTATCTAAATTGTGGCAGATTAGGAAAAGGGGAGGTGCAACGAGACCTGGGTGTCATGGTACATCAGTCATTGAAAGTTGGCATGCAGGTACAGCAGGCGGTGAAGAAGGCAAATGGCATGTTGGCCTTCATAGCTGGGAGATTTGAGTATTGGAGCAGGAAGGTCTTACTGCAGTTGTACAGGGCCTTGGTGAGGCCTCACCTGGAATATTGTGTTCAGTTTTGGTCTCCTAATCTGAGGAAGGATGTTCTTGCTGCTGAGAGAGTGCAGCGAAGGTTCACTAGACTGATTCCCTGGATGGCAGGACTGACATATGAGGAGAGACTGGATTGACTGGGCCTGTATTCACCGGAGTTTAGAAGAATGAGAGGGGATCTCAAAGAAACATATAAAATTCTGACGGGACTGGACAGGTTAGAGGCAGGAAGAATGTGCCCGATATTGGGGAAGTCCAGAACCAGGGGACAGAGTCTCAGGGATAAGGGGTAAGCCATTTAGGACCGAGATGAGGAGAAACTTCTTCACTCAGAGAGTTGTTAACCTGTGGAATTCTCTGCCGCAGAGAATTGTTGATGCCAGTTCATTTGATATATTCCAGAGGGAATTAGCTGTGACCTTTATGGCAAAAGGGCTCAAGGGGTATGAAGAAAAAGTAGGAAAGGGGTAGTGAGGTGAATGATCAGCCATGATCTTATTGGAATGTAGAAACATAGAAAATAGGTGCAGGAGTAGGCCATTCGGCCCTTCTAGCCTGCACCACCATTCAATGAGTTTATGGTTGAACATGCAACTTCAGTACCCCATTCCTGCTTTCTCGCCATACCCCTTGATCCCCCGAGTAGTAAGGGCTACGTCTAATTCCTTTTTGAATATATTTAGTGAATTGGTCTCAACAACTTCCTGTGGTAAAGAATTCCACAGGTTCACCACTCTCTGGGTGAAGAAGTTTCTCCTCATCACGGTCCTAAATGGCTTACCCCTTATCCTAAGACTGTGAGCCCTGGTTCTGGACTGCCCCAACATTGGGAACATTCTTCCTGCATCTAACCTGTCTAAACCCGCCAGAATTCTAAACGTTTCTATGAGATCCCCTCTCATTTTTCTGAACTCCAGTGAATCCAGTCTTTCTTGATATGTCAGCCCCGCCATCCTGGGAATCAGTCTGTTGAACCTTCGCTGCACTCCCTCAATAGCAAGAACGTCCTTCCTCAAGTTAGGAGACCAAAACTGTACACAATACTCCAGGTGTGGCCTCACCAAGGCCCTTTACAACTGTAGTAACACCTCCCTGCCCCTATACTCAAATCCCCTCGCTATAATGGCCAACATGCCATTTGCTTTCTTAACCGCCTGCTGTACCTGCATGCCAACCTTCAATGACTGATGTACCATGGCACCCAGGTCTCGTTGCACCTCCCCTTTTCCTAATCTGTCACCATTCAGATAATAGTCTGTCTCTCTGTTTTTCAACCGAAGTGGATAACCTCACCTTTATCCACATTATACTTCATCTGCCATGCATTTGCCCACTCACCTAACCTATCCAAGTCACTCTGCAGCCTCATAACATACTCTTCGCAGCTCACACTGCCACCCAACTTAGTGTCATCTGCAAATTTGGAGACACTACATTTAGTCCCCTCGTCTAAATCATTAATGTACAATGTAAACAGCTAGGGCCCTTGCGGTACCCCACTAGTCACTGCCTGCCATTCTGAAAAGTACCCATTTACTCCTACTCTTTGCTCCCTGTCTGCCAACTAATTTTCAATCCACGTCAGCACACTACCCCCAATCCCGTGTGCATTAACTTTGCACACTAACCTCTTGTGTGGGACCTTGTCGAAAGCCTTCTGAAAGTCCAAATGCACCACATCAACTGGTTCTCCCTTGTCCACTCTACTGGAAACATCCTCAACAAATTCCAGAAGATTTGTCAAGCATGATTTCCCTTTCACAAATCCATGCTGACTTGGACCGATCATGTCACCTCTTTCCAAATGCGCTGCTATGACATCCTTAATAATTGATTCCATCAATTTCACCACTACTGATGTCAGGCTGACCGGTCTATAATTCCCTGCTTTCTCTCTCCCTCCTTTTTTAAAAAGTGGGGTTACATTGGCTATCCTCCACTCCATAGGAACTGATCCAGAATCTATGGGGTGTTGGAAAATGACTGTCAATGCATCCGCTATTTCCAAGGCCACCTCCTTAAGTGCTCTGGGATGCAGACCATCAGGCCTGGGGATATATCGGCCTTCAATCCCATCAGTTTCCCCAACACAATTTCCCGACTAATAAGGATTTCCCTCAGTTCCTCCTTCTTACTAGAACCTCTGACCCCTTTTATATCCGGAAGATTGTTTGTGTCTTCCTTCGTGAATACCGAACCAAAGTACTTGTTCAATTGGTCTGCCATTTCTTTGTTCCCAGTTATGACTTCCCCTGATTCTGACTTCAGGGGACCTACGTTTGTCTTTACTAACCTTTTTTTCTTTACATATCTATAGATGCTTTTGCAGTCCATTTTAATGTTCCCTGCAAGCTTCCTCTCGTACTCTATTTTCCGTGCCTTAATCAAACCCTTTGTCCTCCTTTGCTAAGTTCCAAATGTCTCCCAGTCCCCGGGTTCGCTGCTATTTCTGGCCAATTTGTATGCCACTTCCTTGGCTTTAATACTATCCATGATTTCCGTTGATAGCCACGGTTGAGCAACCTTCCCTTTTTTATTTTTACACCAGACAGGGATGTACAATTGTTGCAGTTCATCCATGCGGTCTGTAAATGTCTGCTATTGCCCATCCATTGTCAATTCCCTTAAGTATCATTCGCCAATCTATCCTAGCCAATTCACGCCTCATACCTTCAAAGTTACCCTTCTTTAAGTTCTGGACCATGGTCTCTGAATTAACTGTTTCATTCTCCGTGGTGGTGCGGCTCGAAGGGCCGAATGGCCTTCGCCTGCACCGATTTATTTCTGCACGCAGAGTGTTGTGGGGGTCTGGAACTCACTGCCTGAAAGGGTGGTAGAGGCAGAAACAGTCACCACATTTAACAAGTGCTTGGATGTGACCTGAAGTGTTGTAACCTGAAGGGTTATGGACCTAGAGCTGGAAAGTGGGATTAGGCTGGATAGCCTCTTGTTGGCCGGCGTGGACACGATGGGCCGAATTGGCCTCCATCCGCGCTGTAAACTTCTATGATTCTATGAACTCCTACACAAAGAGTTGAGATGCGTGTGGGGTGATTTGGGCACATCTTTACTCAAGTGACAACATTTCAAAGGTAACTCAACGGCTGTAAAGCGCTTTGGGGCGTTATGAGTTCCTGACAGACGCTGCAGAAATGCAAGTGCTTCTTTGCAAAAGTTCGATGCAAATTCAAAATTCACGGCAAAAAAAGGGCTCGCCCGGTATCTCTCGCAAATTTCAAGTAACAACCCCAAAGTGAGAATCATACAACTAGACCAACGAGCCAACTGCTTAGCAAATATGGAGATAAAGGCCTTACGAAGTGCTATCTGTTAATAAACCTCCAGTCAAATCTTCTCAGATTCTTAAAAGCATTGCCAAAGGAAAAGAATGAGTTTTACCCTCTATCTCAAGGGATATCTTGGTGACTGCAATCAGGAGTTGCCACAACAAAGTAGCATAAATAGAACTTTGATGGGAAGAATGTATTCACACTACCGTTGTAGTGTCTTTAGACTGTAGAGGCTGCACGGAGATAAAGTGTAACCATCATTGAAGCATTTTTAGTGTGTGTTGTTATTCTTGATCGGAGGAGCAAATGAGACGGAATCAGTGACTTTGCCTTTTCGACATGTTTTCTGAAGCGCCGCATGGTCCCACTCCTGCAGTCAATGTGCTGTTGGGACGTTAATGTATCCATCATCATCATCATCATAGGCGGACCCTCGAAACGAGGATGACTTGCTTCCACGCCGAAAAAGGATGAGTTCACAGGTGTTTTAATGAAGGACCCGAACTACATCCCGAAGGGTGGAAGATGCCTATGCGTGGATTTTTTTTAGTTGTGATGGCCGTTGCACCCCAGCCATTAAACGGGCTTGACAGAGCTTGGTCTTGTTCCAGTGGCAAGGGTTAAGCAGGTCGACTGGAGACCAGTTCTGCTGCACGGACCCAGTGCACACACATATCGCAGTGTGGGCTGGCCCGTGCTAACCCTGGGCCACTGGCCCCGAACTCATGCCTCCCCTGGGCCCTGATCACGTCCCTCTACAGACTCTCACCGCTCCTTCGCCCCGATCTCGCCGCTCCTGCTGTACCTGCCCACGCTCCAATCACTGACATGGACCTTGATGACATCACTCTTCGCTGCCGCCGCCCTCCTGCACCAGCTCGCGCTGCTCCCTGGAGCAGTCTCCCGGGACCTCCTAGCTGCTCCCAGGGCCGCTCGCCGTTCCTTTTATGGCCCCGACCTGCCGCTGGTGTTCTCCCGTTTGTGTATCCAGGCTGTGGGTGGCCACCCCGAGCGCAGCAGAGGGGTTTCTGCATTAGTTCTGGGTGGGGACAGTATCTTTCCCCTTCTCTCTTCCTCTTGTCTTTATCCCTGTGCTTTTATTTCTCTATTTATTCCCCCTGTCTCAGTTTCTAGTGTTTAAAAGGGAACAAAAGATGAAATGGGTGTCACTGTGGAACAATTTCTCTCACTCAAAGTTAGACGCACTACCGTTGCACCATGAGGTCTAGGTAGCTAGCCGTTGATATTCCGGTTCATATATAAATATATATAAATATATCGATATGTATCATAACTGTTCCCTGGTGGTCGAGGGGTTAAGATCCGGTGCACTAACCTGGTTTCAATTGTCGATCAATTCATTGCGTAAAAATAATTGAGTTCTGTGAGACGATTAATAATTGCTGTAATCACCATGAATACCAATACTTTCTGTCATAGACCGAGCTCACAGACTATCTGGCTTCTCCTGCCCTTTGCCGGGCACGTGTTCCGGGTTTAATTTTGTAAACTGGGCGAGTTCGCTGATCGCGGGGAGACGGTAGGAGCCTCTGTGGCCCCACTGTGAGGATGTGGAAGTGAACACGGTGGCTGGGTGATCCGTGACATTTCTGTAAAGGGCAGTGGAGGAGAAGGATTGAGAACTTTCAGTGTGGGACAGAAGTTGTTTCAGTTGAGACAACACATTCCCGATCAGCAGCGGGAGCTCACTGGTCAGCTCCCCTCTGTTGTGCCAGCTGTGCCAGAGGTTTCTGTAGTGTAGTGGTTATCACGTGTGCTTATCACGTTTGCATTACACATGAAAGGTATGAGGTTCGATCCCGGGAAGGAGCATTGTATTTAAACTTGCTATCGAGGAACAATCAGAGGCGAGTTTCGTCTCCTGGCAAATGCTGCCTGAACTGCTGAGATTTCCAGCATTTGCTGTTTTTATTTGCTATTTATTCTCCTGGCAAAAGTGATCCCTTATTCCTTAAGTGCTCTTTATTTCACTTCAATAAATAGATAACTTTCAGTGAGAGAAAACGGATCCACCGGGGACCTTTTGCGTGTGAGGCCAACGTGATATCCGCTACACTGCAGCCCATCAAAGGGCGAGAAACCACTGAATATAAAGGATGAGCTCACAAATATCAGGGGCAGTGCAGTCTGGTCAACGTCAAACCCTCCTTTCCTATTCAGCAGAGGCATGAACAGGAGTCTGACGCCACAAAGTTTAATTACAGACACAAATGCAATAACACTTCCAAATCTTTTCATTGTAAAATTCTTAAAATTTATTTGAAATCCTACTGCGTTGAATCTGAAAATGAGCACCGTGGGCTTTTATCTTCACTGCTGATTCTATTTTCTGTGCATGGTCGGAATAACCAGTGCTGTTAAATTTGACAAAAGTTGCCCCAGATTCCTGATGTCATCGGCAATGAAGGTTTTGAACCAGATCTTAGAATACAGTGAGTAAAATGGGTCAACATGCAGAAGAACATAAGAACATAAGAAATAGGAGCAGGAGTCGGCCATACGCCCCTCGAGCCTGCTCCGACATTTAATACGATCATGGTCGATGTGATCATGGACTCAGGTCCACTTCCCTGCCCGCTCCCCAAAGCACAGGACAAATGATTGACGTATCGACTGTCCCTCAGTTAGCATTTCTTTATTGTGCAAAAGAAGGGGAGGGGTTAATTAATGATGCTTTCCCGTGAAAGCAACACAAAAGTTTAAGAAAAAAACATACAGTGACTGGGAGGTGAGCGCTGCTTCTGACACCAGGTGGGAATGGGCGGAGATTTTAAAGCTCCTTGTATTGTGACACCTTCATATAGACGAACATCTGAGTCTTCTGACGTAGACCTCGTGGCGCAATGGTAGCTTGACTGATTTCAGTTCCGAAGGTAGCGTGTTTAAATCACATCAGGGTTACTGTACTTTTAGATATTGTTCTTCCAGAATGAATATATTCTTTGCTGTTTGGCAATAACCAGACCCTTGCTCCAAGGTTTGTCTCATTGTTTCCCCGGTGTCAGACAGAGATACGCCTGCTGCCCTCATTTATTTCATGTGACAGGATACAAAAGTTCAAAATCAACCTGCAGATGGCCACATACAGCATTAAATAGTCAGGATGGCCGAGCGGTCTCAGGTGCTGTGTTCAGGTTGCAGTCTTCTCTCGAGGTCTGTGTTTAAATCTGACATTTCTTATTTTTAATCATTAAGTGAAACTCATTGTTTGACACCACGATCAACTCCTTCAAAGTGGGATTCAGCAGTTCACCTGCTCGCTTAACATTTCCGTCTGACCGGGTGCTGAAAGTGCCGATGTTTCCGCAGTGTCGCGGTTAACACGTTCGCCTCACACGCGAAAGCTCACCGGGTGGGAATATTTTCTGGAGCTATCTCCTCATACATGCTCAGGGGCGAGTTTGTTCTCCTGTGAAAGGTCATAAGGTCATAAACATGTAAGGATTAGGGGCCGGAGTAGGACATTCGGCCCCTCGAGCCTGGTCCACCATTCAAGAAGGTCCTGTCAGTTCCTTGACAGCAAGTTTAAACATCTGGGGCGGAGCCAACAGGCGCCTGGCTGCAATCAACGACAAAAACGTCTATTTGGTAGAAGCCCCGCGAGATCAATCGGTCGAGCATGAGAATCTTAATCTCGAATTTGGGGGTTAGAGCCCCACGTTAACTGTTAAAGCATGGCCCAATTTGCACAGTGTGTTTTCAGTGTCTGGTTCAAAATGTTCATTGCTGGTAACATCAACAGGAGACTGGGCAAACAGTGAGAAAGACTTTAGAGCAAAGGTCTGGTTATTGTGAAACACCAAAGGAAATATAAATTCAAGAAACATAGAAAACATAGAAAATAGTTGCAGGGGTAGGCCATTCGGCCCTTTGAGCCTGCACCGCCATTCAATGAGTTCATGGCTGAACATGCAACTTCAATACCCCATTCCTGCTTTCTCGCCATAGCCCTTGATCCCCCTAGTCTGAAGGACTACATCTAACTCATTTTTGAGAAGAATAACCTCGAAAGGAAATGTGACCCCGACACCCAGGAAGAAGTGTTAAGGCAGAAGATTAAATGCTGCATTCCTCTGTTCAAAAAATTCCTTTCACAAACATTTCTCTGACCGTAACTGCACAAAACAAAAATGTTCCTTTCAAAGTCATTAAACTTCCGAATTTCCGTGCCCCCCGAATCTCCTGAATCAGATGCCTCTAGTTTTGCCGACTCAATCCATGTCCCTTTGCAATGTTCTGCTTCCACCCACACTATGAAATGTGCCACTAACTTATAGAATCATGGAATGGTTACAGCACGGAAGGCCGTTCGGCCCGTCGAGCATGTGCCGACTCTCAGCGAGTCCGACTCCCGCGCCCTTTCCCTGTAGCCTTATTAACAAAAAACAATGTCCCACAACCTTGTTAAATTTTCTGATATCTCTGTTCAGTTCTGTATACACTCAAACTGAATGCTCATAAAAGTATTGGAGTGGGAACTCACTGGATAACAGCACAGCTGGCAATGTTTGTGGAATATATTCGCGCAGCCAAAACGCACAATGACAACCTGGAATCGTGCAGCACCGAATCCACGGGGAAAAACAGTTAAATGCTTCGTCCCTGGGTGGGCTCGAACTACCAAACTTTCGGTTAACAGCCGAACGCGCTAACCCATTGCGCCACAGAGACTGACGCAATTGCACACTGCAAGACATTCCAAACCAGGGTGTCAGTCAGTTAAAGCTTCAGATTGCTCTGACCGGCATGGAACTTGTCCACTCTCAGTTGTACTTTTCCCAAATAAAGGGTGGGACATTCATTGTGGATGTGTGGAAGCCAAACACTTTAATCTTTTTTAACTGGACACTCTCCACTAACGACTGCCGTGTCTCTCTCCATCCTCCTGTCATTGTTTCCTGTCTTATCCCATAAGTTCCCCCTTTCAACTCAATCCACTCATTAAGAAATGACCTGACTTCAACTGGAATATCCCCTGAGCCTCCCATTACTAATTGAAGATCCCTTTAATCACGACAACTAAGAGAATGCTCACCCCTCGAACTGATGTGTGGGAAACACTTCTTCCAACAACTCAGCCAACTTTCTGCTTCATGTCGTGGGCTTCGAATGAGCTAACGAACTTTTGAAAATCACGTCGGGGTCACCAAAATGTTGTAAACAGCTGTCTTGCTCTTTTCACTTCGTTGCTTTTAACGTCGAATTACCCGCACACACTCCGTTGTAGGAAAGGCAGGATCGGGTATTTTAGTTAAACATTCATACTCAGCAAACCAAATATGAAAGTTACTGAGAACACTTCACAAAGGCAGCTTGCTTCGATTTCCTTGGCTGCTTGAGACACACACCTTCCAAATGTCTAGTGTCTCTGCAGTCCATACTGCAGTCATCTTTATACTGAAAAAGCCCTTGAACTCTTATTCTTTGCATTTAGACAATCCAGACGAACTGCTTTCTGAATCGTTTAACAGACAGACTTAATATTGCTTGTTTAACCTACAGATCTCATTATATAGTAACAAGTTTAAACTCAAATACAGAACATACAGACATCGTCAAATCGTTTAGTCCTGAATTTCCATTATTCCCACCGTAACAAGGTACTCAAATATATATATCATCCAGACAATGACCAGTTACTCATCTCACTGGCTGAAGGCACCACATTGTCTAACAGTCTCTTTTCCATCCAAACTTCAATCTTCCTGTTTTTTAATCCAAACTTCAGACTGCGTGCTGAAGCAAATAGTTCAGCAATGCGGGACTGTGCTCCCACAGAGCACAGGATTTGACAACGAGACTTGTCGATCAAGCATCAAAGATAAAGGCAAAAAAATTGCCCACCAGCACCAGGTATCTTTTACTTGTTTGTCCCAAATTTTCAGCAGCTGGGACAACAAGAATTGAGGTCCCACTGAGATTTGAACTCAGATTGCTGGATTCAAAGTCCAGAGTGCTCACCATTACACCATGGAACCAACCACACAAAAATCTTTGAAAAAATTCTCAAAAACAACAAAATCATCGCCACCATTACACTTTGGCATGGCCTTTTCTCATGTCTCGCATCAGTTTCCCCTCTTTCCGCTCTGCTAATTATCGATGCAGAGCAATTCACACAGATGCCGTCGAGGCTATGGTTTCTCAAGTAGCTGTTTCTGTTTCTTACTGTTCATCACAGCTTGTACTTCAGTCTTGCCAGGTAAAAAGTGCGTTTGCATTGCAATGCATTAATGTAAAATGCTTGGCATGAAAAGAAAACGTTTTGACGAGTGCGAAGGTTCAATAGACTGATTCCCGGGATGGCAGGACCGACAGATGAGGAGAGACTGGATCGACTGTGCCTTTATTCACTGGTGTTTAGAAAGATGAGATGGGATCACATAGAAACATATAAAATTCTGATGGGACTGGACAGGTTAGATGCAGGAAGAATGTTCCCAATGTTGGGGAAGTCCAGAACCATGGAACACAGTTAAAGCCATTTAGGACCAAGATGAGGAGAACCTTCTTCACTCAGAGAGTTGTTAACCTGTGCAATTCACTACTGCAGAGAGTTTTTGATGACAGTTCGTTGGATATATTCAAGAGGGAGTTAGATGTGACCCTTGCGGCTAAAGGGATCAAGGGGTATGGAGACAAAGCAGGAAATGGGTACTGAGGTGAATGATCAGCCATGATCTTATTGAGTGATTGTGCAGGCTCGAAGGGTCGAATGGCCTACCCCTGCAAGTATTTTCTGTGTTTCTTTGTTTCTATGCAGTGCCTGCATTTCAAACAGCATTGCTATTATTGATCCTGCGGAATGCATATTGCACAGATAATCTCAGCACACATTGTGCAGACAAAGGCAGCATTAGACAACAAATGATTTGTCCTCCGCTGATTTGGAGCTGATAACTGACGGGTGAACACACGATTTGACAACTAGACTTGTAGATCAAGCATCAATGACAAAGGCAACAAAACTGCCCACCAGCACCAGGTGTCTTTCACTTGTTTGTCCCAAATTTTCAGCAGCTGGGACAACAAGCATTCAGGTTCGACTGAGATTTGAACTCAGATCATTAAATTTAGAGTCCAGAGTGCTCACCATTACACCATGGCAACAACCATGACAAAATCTTTGAAACATTTCTCAAAAACAACAAAACCATCTCCAACATTACACTTTGGCTCGGCCTTTTCTCATCCACACAGTCAGTTGCCCCTCTTTACGCTCTGCTAATTATCGATGCAGAGCAATTCACACAGATACCGTCGAGGCTATGGGTTCTCAAGTAGCTGTTTCTGTTTCACACTGTTCATCACAGCTTGTACTTCAGTCTTGCCAGGTAAAAGGTGCATTGGCATTGCAATGTATTAATGTAAAATGCTTGGCATGAAAAGAAAATGCTAATTTTTTCGAGTACAAAACATGCAGTGCCTGCATTTCAAAAGCGTTGCTTTTATTGATCCTGCTGAATGCATATTGCACAGATAATCTCAGCACACATCGTGCAGGTAAAGGCAGCATTAGATAAAAAACTGGTTTCTCCTCCGCTGATTTGTAACAGGTAACTGATGGTTGAACACATGATTTCACAACGAGACCAAGCAACACTGACAAAGGCAACAAAACTGTCCACCAGCACCAGGTGTCTTTCACTTGTTTGTCCCAAATTTTCAGCAGCTGGGACAGCAAGAATTGAGGTTCCACCACAATTTGAACTCAGATCACTGGTTTACTGAGTCCAGAATGCTCCCCATTACACCATGGAACCAATCATGCCAAAGTATTTGGAACATAGAAACATCGAAACATAGAAACATAGAAAATAGGTGCAGGAGTAGGATGGCAAAAATTCGTGGGACAACCTCCCCTGTGTTTGGACTCATGGAAAGGAAATTTAATTTAGAACTATCAACCAGAAAGTTTGGGATCCTAACTGGAAGAAACTACGAGTTTTATTCGAATTTGGGATTTTACAAGGCAGATTGGGTCCGTGTGGAAAGGGCTGAGAACTAAAGGATCATTCAAAGAAACCAGTTTGGGTATTGAAGCTGTCTGGGATATTGAAGCTGAACAAATTGTCTGGGGAATTGTGTAAACTCGAAAACCCATCTCCCCGGGAGACATTAACATAGCAACAATCAACCCAGAGATAGCCAGCCATCACTCAGAGCAGGAAACCCATCCAGCGTATACATAATGACAATGGCCCATCCAGCCCGCATGGAAAATCCAGGCCGAGGCTGACATTGCAAATACCAAAAATCTAATTTTCCCGATCAAGAAACAAATTCAAAAGATCGACACATCCGAGACAGGTTACCATTAATGGGCCCGCCAAAATATAACAAAGAGATATCAAGCCCGCCAAAATTAAAATCAAAAAATCGGGGCTCATTTGGCGCGCAGATTAGAACGGCTCCCAAAGTATAACTGGGGTCCTGTTTTTTAACGAAAGAAGGAGAAGGGGAACGAGGGAAAAAGAAGAGAGACCACTGCAGCAGTTTGTAATAAGCCTTCCAGAGAGCTTGCTACACAGCCTCCTATGCAGGTCTTCTGAGCTCCAACATCTTCAGCCTCGACGACACTCCTGGACCACACTGTCCTGCTACCGAAGGAGAAGAAAGAACATCATCACAGCAGAGAAAGCAGTTCCCAGTAACTTCCGACATCATCATCGCAGCAGCAACTGACCACAGCCAACGTGGTAACATCGAAAACACCGCGACCGACAAATTCTAAGATAAACAGTCCTCAAGAAGAAACCAAAGATTCGAAAGTTTCCCCTCTACAATCTGTTCCTCGATACCAACAGGTAAAACATTACCCAAAAGAACTTTAAAACCAATTGCTGACGGAAGAAAGTGGGTACTTACTCATAAATCCAATACGCGCCCTACCGCATCAGCGGACACCACCCAACTGAAGACTACGCAGCAAGAAGTCTTTCACAACATTCAGGGTATGGCAAGCAGAACTTACAGAGTCCAGTGAATCCCAAAATTGCGAACCACCGCCACCTGACAATAAGAGGATTGGTGAGCATAATCCCTGTTTGCCCGAGAGTTTGACCTAGTCAGAGTTAGGCATTGGGATGTGGGAGGTGTATTATTATTCTGTAACCCCATGAATGTTTGGTAAAGTGTTTTTTTATTCTAGTAATTACAAGCTTGACATTGTACATTCTTACCCTTGTTAAAATTGAGGTTCTTTGCACCAAAACTAGTTGTCTCTTGTTCTTTGTCACATCGCCAAATAAATCGAAAGTCTAGAACCCAGGAAGTGCGAGCGATTCAATCTGCTCAGAAGGTCAGAGATGAACCTGATCCCACACACCACCCCCAAGAGAATGGCGACCGCGGCAGGACTTTGGTGTAAAGGATGTGATGCAGAGATTGCTGTTTTGGAGGAAAGAACCAAGATGACAGAAAGGATTTCCTCCGATGTGTATAAGAAAGTGAATGTCACTCATCAATGCTTGAAACTATCATTAAGAAAGAAATAGCGGGACATCTAGATAGGAAGAGTGCAATCAAGCAGACGCAGCATGGATTCATGAAGGGGAAATCATGTTTAACTAATTTACTGGAATCCTTTGAGGATATAATGAGCATGGTGGATAGAGGTGTACCGATGGATGTGGTGTATTTAGATTTCCAAAAGGCATTCGATAAGGTGCCACACAAAGGTTACTGCAGAAGATAAAGGCACGTGGAGTCAGAGGAAATGTATTAGCATGGATAGAGAATTGGCTGGCTAAAAGAAAGGAGAGAGTCGGAATAAATGGGTCCTTTTCGGGTTGGAAATCGGTGGTTAGTGATGTGCCACAGCGATCGGTGCTGGGACCACAACTGTGCACAATATACATAGATGACCTGGAGGAGGGGACAGAGTGTAGTGGAACAAAATTTGCAGATGGCACAAAGATTACTGGGAAGAAAGCGGGTTGTGTAGAGGACACAGAGAGGCTGCAAAGAGATTTAGATAGGTTAATCGAATGGGCTAAGGTTTGGCAGATGGAATACAATGTCGGAAAATGTGAGGTCATCTACCTTGGGAAAAAAAACAGTCAAAGGGAATATTATTTGAATGGGCAGAAATTACAACATGTTGTGGTGTAGAGGGACCTGGGGGTCCTTGTTCATGAATCCCAAAAAGTTCGTTTGCAGGTGCAGCAGGTAATCAGGAAGGCGAATGGAATGTTGGCCTTCATTGTGAGAGGGATGGAGTACAAAAGCAGGGAGGTCCTGCTGCAACTGTAAAGGGTATTGGTGAGGCTGCACTTGGAGTACTGTGCGCAGTTTTGGTCACCTTACTACAGGAAGGATATACTACTTTGGAGGGGGTACAGAGACGATTCACTAGGCTGATTCCGGAGATGAGGGGGTTACCTTATGATGATAGATTGAGTAGACTGGGTCTTTTCTCGTTGGAGTTCAGAAGGATGAGGGGTGATCTTATAGAAACATTTAAAATCATGAAAGGGATAGACATGATAGAGGCAGAGAGATTGTTTCCACTGGTCTGGGAGACTAGAACTAGGGGGCACAGCCTCAAAAGATGGGGGAGCCAATTTAAAAGCGAGTTGAGAAGGAATTTCTTCTCCCAGAGGCTTGTGAATTCTATGGAATTCTCTGCGCAAGGAAGCAGTTGAGGCTAGCTCATTGAATGTATTCAAGTCACAGATAGATAGATTTTTAACCAATAAGGGAATTAAGGGTTATGGGGAGCGGACGGATAAGTGGAGCTGAGTCCACGGCCAGATCAGCCATGATCTTGTTGAATGGCAGAGCAGGCTCGAGGGGTTGGATGGCCTACTCCTGTTCCTAATTCTTATGTTCTTATTTAATGAGTGCTTGGTCTGTTGCGCGCTGAGCATCCAGGATACGCTGCGGCCCTGGACACCCAGCAAGGACCATAAGGAATCAGTAGAAAAATCAATTTGGTTGGCCTGCCTGCAGCGACAGGTCCAACTCCTAGATAAGAACATCGAGTCACTGCAGGCAGAACGATGTGAATGTGCAGAAACATCACATGACAGGGCTATGGCAGAAGAAATGTGTGGAGAGAACTCCGGAAGCTAAAACATGGAAAGACACAGCGTTTGGAATGGTTCAAAAACAGCCAGAACTATTTACAGTGTCAGGTTACCGAGGCTAAGAATAATGAAAAGATACTGTGGGAGGAAAACACTCGCCTCACCCTTCAAGTAAAAGAGTTGGAGGAGAAGTTAAGAGACGTACAGCAGCTTATAAAGTAGCCAGCACTATTGAGTCAGGAGACCACGGTCCCTGCCAGCAACAAATCAAAAGCTTAACCCTTGCTCTGTCCAAGGCAAAAGGCAAGGTATTCCTAATAAACCCAGGTACGGCCCAGGTACACCTGGAAGAGAAGGAGGAAACTGTTCAACCACCACCTGTGGTGCCGGTGACTATACCGGTTCGGCAGCAGGAGGGTGAACGAGTTGTGGGGCGGACAGGGATAGCGGACCACCACCACCTGTGGCACCGAGTTTCAGCTTGGCTTGGCAGCAGGGAGGAGGGGCAGGCGAGCCAGAACAGGAAGGGCCAGAACCAGGGCCAATGTGCCCGGTCCGGCAACAAATGTTTGGCCCGCCCACCGGTGCTGGGGGTCTGGGGCCCCTGGAAAGTCAGTTTGTGGTTCCCCACACGACCCAACAGCTTAGGGCTATGATAAGTCACCTGGGAAAGCTCACCTCAAAGGGGGACACCTCGGTCCACTTTATGGAAGTGGAACAGGCAGGGGATATTAACGCGTGTGATGATGCCGAGATAGCAAAGATGCACCTCCTCTCACTGGACAGCAAGCTGTACAGGTTCCTATCTGCCGAGAGCAAAAGGGGGCAGAGGACATGTGCTGCTGTCCAGGAAGATATTCGAGAAGCCATGGGCTGTAATGATGGGAGTCCCTTCTCCAGACCCATGGAAGAGTAGCGCAGGGAAGAGTTCTCCTGCCCCTGCCCAAAAGACCGAGACTGAGAAGCCAGCCCCTCCCCACCCGTTTGATACATTTCTGACTGCGCTGCGAACAATGCTGGATGGCTCTGGGAGGGTAGCCACTGCCACCGGTACCGAAATCCCATCTGCACATTCCCAGCCAAAACAGTGACTAGAACAGACACAGCCTGTCCACCTGTGTTCCCTCGAGTACGATGCGTGGGGGAGACCGACCGTTCAGATGGAGGTGGAAAAGGTGAAAGGGACTGACCTGCTGGATACCGGTGCATCAAGCACCCTTGTCTATGTAAATAACCCCGCCGCATCACCTCTGTCTAGCGGGGTCCCCTAGAGCTTGGTGGGTTTCACAGGCCCCGAGAAGGTTGGCTCTTTCTCCGTTCCGTTCTCTATTCGTTTCGGAACACTCCACACCAAATGGACTTCATTCGAGGCCATGGGATCCTCGTGGATTTAAGAAACCATTGTCTTTCGGGGTCAGTATGTATGGGACAGGAGAGTGATGTGATGGTTATCCCAGAAAAATGGGGAAAAGGGACGGTGTGTACCATGAAGCCAAGGAGTGTTACAACCTTGAATCACTGGTCAGTAACACTCCAATGGAGTACCAAGAGTATGTGAGGGCAAACCTTGCAGCTTTTGCCACTCACAAACATGACTGTGGGAGGATAAACGGGGTCGAGGTTAGCATAGATGGTGACCCTATGACCCGACCGTAGAAACAGTATAACTTCCCCAGGGAGGCGGAGGCAGACATGGAAACAGCCTTGGGTTCTTTAGTGAAACAGGGGTATTGAGACCAATAGCTACCCATGTGAACTCTCCGTTGTGGCCGGTTAAGAAACGGGACAACACCTGGAGAGCCACGGTGGACTATCGAGTACTCAACCGTAACATCCCTGGCTGTGCACCCACGGTTGCTGCCGTTGGATGACCTCATTGGAAGTATCCCAGCCTCCGCGACCACCTTCACGTTGCTGGATATTTCCAACGGGTCTGGTCCATACCTTTAAGAAGGAACGATCAGTACAAGTTTGCTTTTACCTTTAAAGGACAGCAATACACTTGGAACTGTCTCCCTCAGGGCTTCCACAACAGCCCCAGTATTTTCCATCAATGTATGGCCAACTGTTTAAAGAGTTTCAGCAGACCCCAGCAGCTGGTACAGTATGTGGACGACCTGCTCCTGTTCACCGATGAAGGGAAGGAGCATGGTCCACTGCTGGATGAACTGCTGGAGCTGCTGAAATAAGAAGGGTTTAAAATGAATCCCACAAAGGCACAGATCGGCCTGAAGGAAGTAAAATTACTTGGACTGGCTGTGCGCGCTGGGGAAAGGGCCATTGACAAAGCTAGAAGGGATGCAGTGCAGAAGTTACCAGCTCCCGACACAGTGACAGGAGTAAGATCTTTTCTCGGGCTATCCGGGTACAGCAGATATCTCATTGAGGATTATGCAGCCACAGCAGCCCCTCTGCTCCGACTCCGACACAAGGGAGTGGAGTGGGAATGGGACGAAGGTTGCGAGGCAGCATTTATCCAACTCAATAAATACCTGCAGACCGTGCCAGCTCTCGGGGCTATTGTTGGGGGTAAAGAGTTTCCATGGAGGTAGCAGCCAGTGGGGACAGCCTGAGTGCAGTACTGCTCCAAGAGCGGCACGGCCGGCTGAGGCCAGTGGTCTACTCCTCCAGGATACTCACGGATGTGGAGAAGGGATACTCCAACTTTGAGAGGCACCTCCTAGCCACTCACTGGGCTGTGAAAAGATCACTGATCTTCACAGGGGATCCCCTATCACACTCCTTACCTACCATACGCCCATCCAAATGCTCCTGGACGGGAGGATCAAGGACGGGACAGAGAGCAGTGCCCGCATTGCTCGCTGGACCCTACTCCTCTCCCAGATGGACCAGAGGGTAAAGAGTCTCTGCGAGCCAAGACTCGCAGCCAACATGATCTATCCATGGACCGCCCACCGGTGTTCCATAGAAGGGGTATGGGAAATTTGCATAGGTTTTCGGGCTGGGTTACACCGCAGAGGCCGATAGATCCTTGTGGACGGTTCAAGCACGGATTTGCAGGTGAACGACTCACAGGCTGTGGAGTTCATGACCCAGAGACAGGCATTGCCCTGGTGATTAACCTCCCCAGTACGATGAGTGCCCAGCACGCTGAACTGTCTGCGGTGGTGTATGTAGTCACACACCCCGAAGAATTCCCCACCCGACACACGATTTTCTCGGACAGTATGTTCACATGCAATTCGTGTCTGGTGTACTTGGCGATCTGGTCTCGTCGCGGATACACATCTGCAGACGGGAGACCCCTGGCAATTATGCCCCGACTGGAAAAGATCATGACAGCCGTGGGGGAGGAAGGGAAGATCTATATACATAAAGTGAAGGCACATTCCACCACTGAACCCCGTAGCGAGGGAAACCAGCAGGCTGACATGTTGGCCAAGCAAAGTGCGCGCACGGGCAAGCTCTAGGATCCGTACAACCCAGGCCCCATCGCAGCAGTCAGTGGCAGGATTGGGATGACAGGGAGGGTAGGGGTAGCATTGTCCCCGGACCTAAAAACGGTTCAGATCCAAGACCCCGTCCCTAAAACTGTCCTGAACATGCTAGAAAAAGGGGAAAGGGTAGACGGCCCGTACAGAAGGCATGCTGTTCAGGGGGGAGCAAAGGGTAGTACCCCAACAACAGCAGATGGAATTCCTCCAGCTGGCCCACGAGGGTCCAGGAGCAGGACATCCTGGACCTGAGACCACTTGGCAATGGGTGGTACAGGCAGGGTGGTGGCCAGGACTCAGGGAAGACGTCCGCGAGTTCTGTGCCAGCTGTCTGGTGTGCGCTGCCAACAACCCCGACCCCCAGAAAAGGAAGGTGTCTATGGGACATATCAGGAGGGTAGAGGGATCCTGGCAGTCGATCCAGTTCGATTACATTGGGCCCCTACCCACTGCCCAGGGAGGTTACAATTACTGTCTCGTGTTGGTGGATGTATTCACCAAATGGGTGGAAGCCTTCCCATGCCGAACAGCCACTGCCCTGGGAACAGCCAGGATCCTGGTCAGGGAGGTGTTCTCCCGATTGGGACTACCCCAGTACGTGAAGTCCGACTAGGGGAGCCACTTCACCGGGCAGATGATGCAGGAGATCCTTAAGTTGCTCAGCATTAAAGGGAAATGGCATGTCGCCCACAACCCGCAGTCATCCGGGTTGTGGAGCGTTTAAACCGCAACATCAAAGAAAGGCTGCGAAAAGAGAAAGGGGACTCACCCAAGAGGTGGATCGAGGTCCTATCACTGTTCCTCATAGGGATCCGGGCCAGCCTGTCAAAGATCACGGGGTACTCCCTGAATGGGCTCATGACCGGCAGAGCCAGGCGAACCCCCACCCATGTGTTAGCCCAGGTACTCACGGAAGGTCAGCTTAGGGAAGCGAGCTGGGACAGCTTTGTCAGGAACCTGATTGAACACATTAAACAGATTCACTGGCAGGCTGCTGACAATATGGGAAAACAGCATCGGAGCAACTGACTGCTGTTAGAGCCCCTCAAACACCACGAATGGGAGATAGGGGACCAGGTTATGGTCAGCAACTACGCTCGAGTAGGGGTTTTTGAGGCACTGTACATGGGGCCGTACCACATTGTCGACAAGGCAAGCCCCATGATCTGTGCCGTGAAAATGCCTCGCCGTACAATGTGGTTCCACATAAACCAGTGCAAACTTTTCAACCCCGGGACAGAAGCTAAACGTAAGGGACAGCCAGGAACAGGGAACTGTGCTAAAGGCAGGGACCCTCAGCCAGCAGCCTCCGACTGTGGAAATCCCACAGGGGACGTGGCAGACCCATAGACTGTACACAGAGGGGCGGTGGACTGAGTTACTGGAGGAGCTGGGACTTGGACGCACCCCCAGGGGTCAAAACCCTGAGAAGGACTCTCCGCACGCCATGGCCTAAGGCACCGTGGTCACCAGCGCTCCAATTTAAGTGGTTCAGCCCCGGGAGAGGGACCTGCCGTGAAAGGGGACCTAAGATCAGGGACCAGCCTGCGAGCAGGGACACCCAGCCGGTAGCCTCGGGCGACGAGGGAGCCCCAGAAGATATAGTGGTGGACCAGCCACTAATTGGGGGTCCCCAGCCCACGGCCCTCAACCAGGCAGAACCCCCAGGGGACAAAATGAACCAGGCAGCCACCCCCAAAGGAGCGGTGTGCTGTATCACCGGAGGGGACATTCCCCCAATAGTGTGGGACTCAGACCCACCTCCGGTCAGGACACTCCAGGTCCTGCGGTACAGTCCGACCTTCTACCAGCCCCGCTGGAAACACAGAGGCCAGGGAAGAAAAGAGAAGGGCAGGAATTAACCTGGCCACCCGGAGATGGGTGGCAGATGTACATAAATAATACGATATGTGTCAAGGTATGGTTAGTAAGAATCTAGCGTAGTGTAGATTATGCATGTAATGATTTCAGGGCACCACAACCGAAAAGAAACCACACGTATGGAAGGTGTGAAACGAGTAGAATAGGATAAGGATGTTTATATGAATATAGAAGTTAAGAGTTTCAGCCGGCAGCCGGTGACTAAATAGTGACATATGTATTGGGGAAAGGAAAAGACCCCACCTTGTCGGCAGTAAAAGAGGCACTACAAGATCGATAACAACATGAACAGGGTCCTGTTCCTGCTCACCCTGATGAGGATGAGCAGTGACAGCTGAGGAGACGTGGAAGAATACTCCATTTATGGTCTCAGGAGAGAGAGCACCGATCGTGACTGCAGGGGGTGACACCCCGGGTGTGGAAGAGCTCACCGTGTACGCCCACGAGGGAAGGTGGCCAGGGTGGATGGGGTCTCATTCCACCCACTACTCAAGCCAGGAAGGGTTTACCTCTGGGGAGGCCTCCGTTCCATGCCCCAGGATACGGGTCGTTGCTGCGTGGGTCAGTGTCACGGAGGGAAAACGTGTATGTTTGACTTGTAAAGGAAAGATTCCCCTGGGTAGATGGTGCTGGCTCAGGAAGCTGAGCAAGGATGTGGGGGATCAGCACTCTGACTGGGAAGGACTCAGGAATGACACGTACCGTACCATCACGGGGACACGGGGAGGAGTGAAGGTGTGTTAGAACAAGTGGTGGGAGTCAGAACAGGGAATTTACATCTGCATGTGGTGGTCAGAGGAGATCTGTCCTGCAGGCATATCAATCGCCTTCGCCAGGCAATGGCAAGATGACGGGAAGGGATGGGGTGGGATTCCAGCCTACACGGTTGTGTGGTCCCACACTCCCCACTCCCAATTAACACCACCGAACTTATAGCACACATTAAGAAACCCCTGCCCACGACCCCGCCAGTGAGAACAATAATAGAAAGGTGTCCGACCACCACCAAGTGACCAGGGAACAGATTAGTATTGGTACCAACCGAAAAGGTTTTATACCAGGGGCTACATTATGCAGTAGCTTCAGTTATTTTAAACTTTACCGAGGTGCAAATACCTGACTGGTGCCCGAAGGAAACAGAGCAGCTATACCAGGCCCTACTCAGAGAAATGTTCAAGAACTTTTATGAGTTAGAATTTGAGAATGTCGACAAAACAGATATATACACCCTATACGCGAGGGACACCATGGGCACGGGAAGACCTAGAAGGGGCACCTTGAACGACATTGTAACTGCATATCATGCAGGATCCTCTGTGATAAATAGCCTGGACGATATAGAACTACACATGCAGATAAATGGTCTAAAGAACCAACTGAGAAACATCGTGAAACAAGAAAACACAGGAGAAGGCTCAGAGCTACACGAGGACCAGGCTATGATGATCCATTGAAAGGAAATCGTGGTGAGCTGGAAAAACATTCACAGACAGGGAATGCACTCATACGGGAGGATAGGAATGCTTATGACCAGGTTGCACAGAACGAGGTGTGTGTGCTCTATGGGGCATGGTTGTTGGGCGAGGGCCGCAACAACCTGGAGGATTTAAAACAAGGTTTAGTCCCCTCCTGGATCAGTAAAAAGCACCTCGCAGCCCTCCACCCGTACAGTAACTCACTAAGCCTGTGCCAGCTCAGCCTAGCTTCTGAAACTTACCCTGTCCCAGTCGATCGCAATGTTCTAATCACACCATCATGGGGATAGTACTAAGGATGTCGGTCATGGGTGGGACAGCCCTTCCCACACTGTATACAGGGTGGAGAACATTGGAGTCATTCAAGGAGGTGCACATGTTCATTTCACAGCAGTCCCACCCTATGTCATAAAGTAGGAGCACGCTGTGACGGGTACTGACCTCTCCGGGTGCCGGAGCCGGGGTGCACACGTAATACTGTGTACCCAGAATTTGAGCACCTATTCTAAACCACAGTGTGGGTTTAAAGCTGCTGGCACACAGCCTATCAACTGTACCATGGAGGTAATGGCACAAAACCATGTTCCTCCACAGGTAGCATACATCGGGGGTGGGACATATTGTGTCACCACCAGTGCGCCCCACTACCAACATGGACACTTCTGGTGTCCGGTCAGTGACAGCAGTTTTTGCTTTGAACCCTAGGCAGAAGTTCCAGTGACCCAGGAACGGATTGTCGCCATTCCAGAACCCTCCACTGTTCACCTCAGTGTGAGAGAATACATCACAAACCTGCAAGATAATGTTGTACATTTTGGCGATGAAATTCCCCCACTACCCGAACAACTTATTGCTCTGCTCGCAGCTGTAGTAATCTCACAAAAACATTTTGATTCTCTGGAACAGAAAACAATTGAGATAGGGAGAAAGATTCTGGAGATCAGAATTCCACCTTGGTGGGACATTTTCAGGAATATCAAAGTTCCTGCCGGGATCAGAATAGCTTCCCACTTTTTGGTTGTCTGTCAACTCGCGATTATTCTTTACTTGTGGTGTCTCACTTGTTGAGTGAAATGCAGAGGCTGTCAGGTCAGGCACCAAAGGTGCTGTACGCTCCCTGGCCAAACTTGGGGATCGCACAGGGAGGGGTAACACCATACTACCATGTTTAATTTGTTTTACTTTTACCAGCTGTAAAAACGCAGAAATCGAGTGTTGTAAGAATGTTACTTAAAAATGTGTTTGACTATGTACCTTTATTTTCTGTAAAACGGAGCAACGGACGGGTGTTGGACCCCCTCTATGCTGTAACAGAATTTGAATGACTGTATTTGCCTGTAAACTACATTGCATTTCAAAGGGGGATGCATGTTAAAGTTTTAGTTAGGTAAATACAGGGAAGATTGAGTCTCAGGAGATGAGGAATTTTGCTCACCTAGCATGACACTCGAGCATGTAGAGTATCACAGCGGGGACTGTAGGATTGCAAAATTCATGGGAATACACACCCTGCTCCACTCCCCGCCTCCCGCCCCCAACAGTGTTTGGACTCATTGGAAAGTAAATTTAATTTGGAACTATCCACCAGAAAGTTTGAAATCCTAAACTGCACATGGAAGAAATTAAGAACTTTAATCGAATTTGGGATTTTACAAAGCAGTTTGAATCTGTTTGGGCAGGGCTCAGGACTAAAGGTACTACCCTTCAAAGAAACCAGTTTGAGCTTTGAAGCTGTCTTGGGTATTGAAACTAAAGCAAATTGTCTGGAGAATTGTGTAAACTCGAAAACCATTCTCCCCAGGGGACATTAACATAGCAACAATTAACCCAGAGATAGCTAACTATCATCCTGATCTGGAAGACCATTCCAGCACATACATAATAACAATGGCCCATCCAGCCTGCATTTAACCCCAAGCACAGACAGACACTGCAAATAGCAAAGCTAATATTTCCATCAAGAAACAGATTTAGAAGATCGACACATCTGAGACAGGTTAACATTTAATGAGCCCGCCAAAATATGACAATGAAATATCAAGCCTGCCAAAATTAAACAAAGAATCCCGGCTGATTTGGCGCGAAGATTAGAACAGCTCCAAAGGTACAACTGGGCTTTAACAACGCGTATGCTACTGCATCAGAAGACACTGCGAGGGACGCTTAGCAGAAGGTATGTACACAGCAGCAGAGAATCGGCGGCAGTCGGGAGCAGCGTCGAGAAGGTGCGTGGAGCGGCCTATAAAAGGCACAGCAGGGAGTCCGGGGCCCAGCGTCGGCGGCAGTCGGGAGCAGCGTCGAGGAGGTGCGTGGTGAGGCCTATAAAAGGCACAGCAGGGAGTCCGGGGCCCAGCGTCGGCGGCAGTCGGGAGCAGCGTCGAGGAAGTCCGTTGGTGAGGCCTATAAAAGGCACAGCAGGGAGTCCGGGGCCCAGCGTCGGCGGCAGTCGGGAGCAGCGTCGAGGAGGTGCGTGGTGAGGCCTATAAAAGACACAGCAGGGAGTCCGGGGCCCAGCATCGGCGGCAGTCGGGAGCAGCGTCGAGGAGGTGCGTGGTGAGGCCTATAAACGGCGAGTTTGTTCAGCTACAGGGAGAAGGCAAAAAAGAAGTAGAAAGAAATCAAAAGGTGACGTCACAGCCATGAGTGTAAGTGATTGGCTGGTGATTGGTGAGTAGTTTTTCTTTTTTCTCTTCTATATCAGTGAGTAACTTTTAACATTGTTGCCAATTTAAGTGTATATAAGGGTTAAGTCATGGCAGGAGAGCTCGGTCGGGTCTTCTGCTTCTCCTGTACCATGTGGGAACTCAGGGACACTTCCGGTGTCCCTGACGATTACGTGTGCGGGAAGTGTATCCGCCTCAAGCTCCTGACGGTCCGCGTTGCGGAATTGGAGCTGAGGGTGGATTCACTCTGGAGCATCCACGATGCTGAGAATGACGTGAGTATCACGTGTAGCGAGTTGGTCGTACCACAGGGAAAGGGTCCACAGCCAGATAGGAAATGGAAGACCAACAGGAAGAGCAGTGCAAGGAAGGTAGTGCAGGAGTCCCCTGTGGTCAACCCCCTGCAAAACAGATACACTGCATTGGGTACTGTTGAGGGGGATGACTCATCAGGGGAGGGCAGCAGCAGCCAAGTTCATGGCACCGTGGCTGGCTCTGCTGCACAGGAGGGCAGGAAAAAGAGTGGGAGAGCAATAGTGATTGGGGATTCAATGGTGAGGGGAATAGATAGGCGTTTCTGCGGCCGCAACCGAGACTCCAGGATGGTATGTTGCCTCCCTGGTGCAAGGGTCAAGGATGTCTCGGAGCGGGTGCAGGAGATTCTAAAAAGGGAGGGAGAACAGCCAGTTGTCGTGATGCACATTGGTACCAACGACATAGGTAAAAAAAGGGATGAGGTCCGACGAAACGAATTTAAGGAGCTAGGAGCTAAATTAAAAAGTAGGACCTCAAAAGTAGTAATCTCGGGATTGCTACCAGTGCCATGTGATAGTCAGAGTAGGAATCGTAGGATAGCGCAGATGAATACGTGGCTTGAGCAGTGGTGCAAAAGGGAGGGATTCAAATTCCTGGGGCATTGGAACCGGTTCTGGGGGAGGTGGGACCAGTACAAACCGGACGGTCTGCACCTGGGCAGGACCGGAACCAATGTCCTCGGGGGAGTGTTTGCTAGTGCTGTTGGGGAGGATTTAAACTGATATGGCAGGGGCATGGGAACCAATGCAGGGAGACAGAGGGAAACAAAAAGAAGGCAAAAGCAAAAGACAGAAAGGAGATGAGGAAAAGTGGAGGGCAGAGAAACCCAAGGCCAAGAACAAAAAGGGCCACTGTACAGAAAAATTCTAAAAGGACAAACGGTGTTAAAATAACAAGCCTGAAGGCTTTGTGTCTTAATGCAAGGAGTATCTGCAATAAAGTGGATGAATTAACTGTGCAAATAGATGTTAACATATATGATGTGATTGGGATTACGGAGACGTGGCTCCAGGATGATCAGGGCTGAGAACTCAACATCCAGGGGTATTCAACATTCAGGAAAGATAGAATAAAAGGAAAAAGAGGGGGGGTAGCATTGCTGGTTAAGGAGCAAATTAAGGCAATAGTTCGGAAGGACATTAGCTTGGATGATGTGGAATCTATATGGGTAGAGCTGCAGAATACCAAAGGACAAAAAACGTTAGTGGGAGTTGTGTACAGACCTCCAAACAGTAGTAGTGATGTTGGGGAGGGCATCAAACAGGAAATTAGGGGTGAGTGCAATAAAGGTGCAGCAGTTATAATGGGTGACTTTAATATGCACATAGATTGGGTTAACCAAAGTGGAAGCAATACGGTAGAGGAGGATTTCCTGGAGTGCATAAGGGATGGTTTTTTAGACCAATATGTCGAGGAAACAACTAGGGGGGAGGCCATCTTAGACTGGGTGTTGTGCAATGAGAGAGGATTAATTAGCAATCTCTTTGTGCGAGGCCCCTTGGGGAAGAGTGACCATAATATAGTGGAATTCTGCATTAGGATGGAGAATGAAACAGTTAATTCAGAGACCATGGTCCAGAACTTAAAGAAGGGTAACTTTGAAGGTATGAGGCGTGAATTGGCTAGGATAGATTGGCGAATGATACTGAAGGGGTTGACTGTGGATGGGCAATGGCAGACATTTAGAGACCGCATGGATGAACTACAACAATTGTACATTCCTGTCTGTCGTAAAAATAAAAAAGGGAAGGTGGCTCAACCGTGGCTATCAAGGGAAATCAGGGATAGCATTAAAGCCAAGGAAGTGGCATACAAATTGGCCAGAAATAGCAGAGAACCCGGGGACTGGGAGAAATTTAGAACTCAGCAGAGGAGGACAAAGGGTTTGATTAGGACAGGGAAAATGGAGTACGAGAAGAAGCTTGCAGGGAACATTAAGACGGATTGCAAAAGTTTCTATAGATATATAAAGAGAAAAAGGTTAGTAAAGACAAACGTAGGTCCCCTGCAGTCAGAATCAGGGGAAGTCATAACTGGGAACAAAGAAATGGCGGACCAATTGAACAAGTACTTTGGTTCGGTATTCACTGAGGAGGACACAAACAACCTTCCGGATATAAAAGGGGTCGGAGGGTCTAGTAAGGAGGAGGAACTGAGGGAAATCCTTATTAGTCGGGAAATTGTGTTGGGGAAATTGATGGGATTGAAGGCCGATAAATCCCCATGGCATGATGGACTGCATCCCAGTGTACTTAAGGAGGTGGCCTTGGAAATAGTGGATGCATTGACAGTGATTTTCCAACATTTCATTGACTCTGGATCAGTTCCTATGGAGTGGAGGGTAGCCAATGTAACCCCACTTTTTAAAAAAGGAGGGAGAGAGAAAACAGGGAATTACAGACCGGTCAGCCTGACATCGGTAGTGGGTAAAATGATGGAATCAATTATTAAGGATGTCATCACAGTGCATTTGGAAAGAGGTAATATGATAGGTCCAAGTCAGCATGGATTTGTGAAAGGGAAATCATGCTTGACAAATCTTCTGGAATTTTTTGAGGATGTTTCCAGTAGAGTGGACAAGGGAGAACCAGTTGATGTGGTATATTTGGACTTTCAGAAGGCTTTCGACAAGGTCGCACACAAGAGATTGATGTGCAAAGTTAAAGCACATGGGATTGGGGGTAGTGTGCTTACATGGATTGAAAACTGGTTGTCAGACAGGAAGCAAAGAGTAGGAGTAAATGGGGACTTTTCAGAATGGCAGGCAGTGACTAGTGGGGTACCGCAAGGTTCTGTGCTGGGGCCCCAGCTGTTTACACTGTACATTAATGATTTAGACGAGGGGATTAAATGTAGTATCTCCAGATTTGCGGATGAAACTAAGTTGGGTGGCAGTGTGAGGTGCAAGGAGGATTCTATGAGGCTGCAGAGCGACTTGGATAGGTTAGGTGAGTGGGCAAATGCATGGCAGATGAAGTATAATGTGGATAAATGTGAGGTTATCCACTTTGGTGTTAAAAACAGAGACAGACTATTATCTGAATGGTGACAGATTAGGAAAAGGGGAGGTGCAAAGAGACCTGGGTGTCATGGTACATCAGTCATTGAAGGTTGGCATGCAGGTGCAGCAGGCGGTTAAGAAAGCAAATGGCATGTTGGCCTTCATAGCGAGGGGATTTGAGTACAAGGGCATTGAGGTGTTGCTTACAATTGTACAGGGCCTTGGTGAGGCCACACCTGGAGTATTGTGTACAGTTTTGGTCTCCTAACCTGAGGAAGGACATTCTTGCTATTGAGGGAGTGCAGCGAAGGTTCACCAGACTGATTCCCGGGATGGCGGGACTGACCTATCAAGAAAGACTGGATCAACTGGGCTTGTATTCACTGGAGTTCAGAAGAATGAGAGGGGACCTCTTAGAAACGTTTAAAATTCTGACGGGGTTAGACAGGTTAGATGCAGGAAGAATGTTCCCAATGTTGGGGAAGCCCAGAACCAGGGGACACAGTCTAAGGATAAGGGGGAAGCCATTTAGGACCGAGATGAGGAGGAATTTCTTCACCCAGAGAGTGGTGAACCTGTGGAATTCTCTACCACAGAAAGTTGTTGAGGCCAATTCACGAAATATATTCAAAAAGGAGTTAGATGAAGTCCTTACTACTAGGGGAATCAAGGGGTATGGTGAGAAAGCAGGAATGGGGTACTGAAGTTTCATGTTCAGCCATGAACTCATTGAATGGCGGTGCAGGCTAGAAGGGCCAAATGGCCTACTCCTGCACCTTTTTTCTATGTTTCTATGTTTCTATCATAGAGCATCAAGAAGAGAGAGAGACCACCGTAGCAGTTTTAACTAGCTTCTCCAACCTCGACGTCCTGCAATCGGAAAAGAAAGGAAGAACATCACCATTGCGGCAGCAACCGACCACAGCCAACGTGGTACCACCAAAAGCACCGCGATCGACCAACTTCGAAACAAAACTCCACAAGGAAGAAACCGAAGAATTGAAAGTTTCCGCTCGACAACCGAGGCCTGACGACCAACAGGTGAAAACATTACCGAAAGAGACATGGAACCTATTTCTAATGAAAGAAAATGGGTACGGGTACTTACCCCACAAGACCAAAACATGCCCGACCGCATCAGCGGGCACCATCCAACTGAAGACTACGCAGTAAGAGGTTTTCTCCGACGTTCAGGCTACGGCAAGCAGAACCTACAGAATCCAGAGAACCCCGAATTGTGAACCACCACCAACTACCAGCAAAGGATCGGTGAGAATAGTCCCCATTTGCCCTGGAGTTTAACCTAGTCAGTGTTAGGTATTGGGAGGTGGGAGGTGTATTATTCACTGTAACCCCTTTGAATGTGTTTGTCCTGTTCATTAATTAAGTGATTATAAGTTTGACATTTTATTTTCTTGCCTTTAATAAAATCAAGGTTCTTTTGCACCAAACCAGTTGTCTCTTGCACTTTATCACATCCCCCAAATCAATCCAGAGTCTGGAACCCAGGGAGTGGGAGCGATTCAAACTGCTCAGAAGGTCAGAGGTGAACCTGACCCCACACACCACCCTCGACACTATGCAGTGCTGTTTCTGGCCACCTGCAGGTTGATTTTGAACTTTTATGTCCTTTCACCTGAAATAAATGAGCGCAGCAGGCGTCTCTCTGCCTGACACCGGGGAAACAGTGAGACAGACTTTCGCGATCAGCACAGAGGGAGTTCACTGATCATCTCCCCTCTGTTGGGGCTGTTGTGACTGAGGTTTCTGTACTGTTGTGGTTATCACATTTGCTTTACATGTGAGAGGTCCCTGGTTTGGTACCAGACAGAAACATTACGTTTAAACTTGCTGCAGAAGAACAATCAGAGGCGAGTTTAGTCTCCTGCCAAATGCTGCCCGACCTGCTTAAATTTCCAGCATTTTCTGTTTTTATTTGCGATGTATCCTGGCAAAAGAGCTCCCTTATTCCTTAATTGCTCTCTATTTCACTTCAATAAATAGATAACTTTCAGTGAGGGAAAATGGATCCACCGGTGACCTTTCGCGTGTGAGGCCAACGTGATATCCGTTACACTGCAGCCTACTGAATATAAAGGATGAGCTCACAAATATCAGGGGCAGTGCAGTCTGGTCAACGTCAAACCCTCCTTTCTTATTCAGCAGAGGCATGAACGGGAGTCAGACTCCACAAAGTTTAAATAAAGATACAAATACAAGTAACACTTCCAAATCTTTTCACTGCAAAATTCTTTCACTTTATTTGAAATCCTCGCACGGGCCAGCCCACACTGCAATATGTGTGTGCACCAGGTCCGTGCAGCAGAGCTGGTCTCCAGTCGTCTTGGATAACCCTTGCCACTGGACCAAGACCTCGCTCTGTCAAGCCCGTGTGATGGCTGGGGTGCAACAGCCACCACACGTTAAAAAAATCCACGCACAGGCATCTTCCACCCTTCGGGATGTAGTTCGGGTCCTTCATTGAAACACCTGTGAACTCATCCTTTTTCGGCGTGGAAGGAAGTCATGATCGTTCCGAGGGACCGCCTATGATGATGATGATGATGGATACATTAACGTCCCAACAGCTCATTGACTGCAGGAGTGGGACCGTGCGGCGCTTCAGAAAACATGTCGAAAAGGCAAAGTCACTGATTCCGTCTCATGTGCTCCTCTGATCAAGAATAGCAACACAAACTAAAAATGCTTAATAATGGTTACACCTTATCTCCACATACAATAAGCAGTTGGCTTGTTGTTCTTGAGGTATGATTCTCGCTTCGGGGTTGTTATTTGAAATTTGTGAGAGGTCCTGGGTTTAAATCCCTGTCAAACGTGAATTTTGAATTTGCATCGAACTTTTGCAAAGAAGGACTTGCATTTCTGCAGTGCCTGTCAGGAACTCCTGATGCCCCAAAGCGCTTTACAGCTGTTGAGTTGCTTTTGAAATGTTGTCATGTGAGGAAAGATGTGCCCAAATCACCTGACACGCACCTCAACTCTTTGTGAAGGAGATCATAGAATCATAGAAGTTTACACCACGGAAGGAGGCCATTTCGGCCCATGGTGTCCGTGCCGGCCAACAGGAGGCTATCCAGCCTAAACCCATTTTCCAGCTCTAGGTCCATAACCCTGCAGGTTACAGCACTTCAGTTGCACATCCAAGCACTTTTTAAATGTGGTGAGGGTTTCTGCCTCTACCATCCTTTCAGGCAGTGAGTTCCAGACCCCCACAACCCTCTGCGTGAAGAAATTTCCCCTCTAAACTTTCTACCAATTACATTAAATTTATGCCTCCTTTTTGATGCCCCTCTGCTAAGGGAAATAGGCCCTTTCTATTCACTATATCTAGGCCCCTCATAATTTTATACACCTCAATGAAGTCTCCCCTCAGGCTCTTTTCCATGGAAAACAAATCCAGCCTATCTAATCTGTTCTCATGGCTACGATTCTCCACTCCCGGCAACAGACTCGTAAATCTCCTCTGTACCCTCTTCAGTGCAATCATGTCCTTCCTGTAATATGGCGACCAGAACTACACGCAGTACTCCAGCAGTGGCCAAACCTGCCCCACCGACCCCATCTCTTATATTCTATTCCTCGGATAATAAAAGCAAGCATTCCATATTCCTTCTTAACCACCTTATCTACCTGGCCTGCTACTTTCAGGGATCTGTGGACATGCACTGCCTGGATTCTGGGGAGGACCCAGCAGATTGGAAAAATGCAAATGTAATGCCCCTATTTAAAAAAGGAGGAAGACAAAAAGCAAGAAACTATAGACCAGTTAGCCTAACGTCTGTGGTTGGGAAAATGTTGGAGTCCATTGTTAAAAAAGCAGTAGCAGGACATAGAAATATCAAAACATAGAAAATAGGTGCAGGAGAAGGCCATTTGGCCCTTCGAGCCTGCACCACCATTCAATAGGATCATGGCTGGTCATTCACCTCAGTACCCCTTTCCTGCTTTCTATCCATACCTCTTGATCCCTTTAGCCATAAGGGCCACATCTAACTCCCTCTTGAATATATCTAACGAACTGGCATCAACAACTCTCTGTGGCAGAGAATTCCACAGGTTAACAACTCTCTGAGTGAAGAAGTTTCTCCACAAATCGTACTAATTTGCTTCCCCCTTATCCCTTAGACTCTGACCCCTGGTTCTGGACTTCTCCAACATCGGGAACATTCTTCCTGCCTCTAACCTGTCCAGTCCCGTCAGAATTTTATATGTTTCTATGAGATCCCCTCTCATTCCTCTAAACTCTAGTGAATGCAGGCCCAGTCGATCCAGTCTCTCCTCATATGTCAGTCCTGTCATCCCGTGAATAAGTCTGGTGAACCTTCGCTGCACTCCCTCAATAGCAAGAACATCCTTCCTCAGATTAGGAGACCAAAACTGAACACAATATTCCAGGTGACGCCTCACCAAGGCCCTATAAATCTGCAGTAAGACCTCGCTGCTCCAACACTCAAATTCCCCAGCTATGAAGGCCAACATGCCATGTGTCTTCTTCACCGCCTGCTGTACTTGCATGCCAACTTTCAATGATTGATGTGCCATGACATCCAGGTCACGTTGCACCTCCACTTTTCCTCATCTGTCACCATTAAGATAATATTCTGCCTTTACGTTTTTGCCACCAAAGTGGATAACCTCACATTTATCTACACTATACTGCATCTGCCATGTATTTGCCCACTCACCTCACCTGTTCAAGTCACCCTACAGCCTATTAGCATCCTCCTCACAGCTCACACCGCCACCCAGCCTAGAGTCACTTGCAAACTTGGAGATATTACAATCAATTCCGTTGATTCCATCTAAATCGTTGATGTATATTGTAAATAGCTGGGGTCCCGGCACTGAGTCCAATGGCATCCCACTAGTCACTGCCTGCGATACTGAGAAGGACCCATTTATCCCTGCTCCCTGCTACCTGTCTGCCAACCAGTTCTCTACCCATGTCAATATATTACCCCCAATACCATATGCTTTAATTTTGCACACTAATCTCTTGTGTGGGACCTTGTCAAAAGCCTTTTGAATGTTCAAACACATTACATCCACTGGTTTTCCCTTGTCCACTCTATTGGTTGCATCCTAAAAAAATTCTCGAAGATTTGTCAAGCATGATTTCCCTTTCATAAATCCATGCTGACTTGGACCGATCTTGTCACTGCTTTCCAAATGCGCTGCTATTTCATCTTTAATAATTGATTCCAGCATTTTTCCCACTACTGATATCAGGCTAACCAGTCTATAATTATACATTTTCTCTCTCCCTCCTTTTTAAAAAAGTGTTGTTACATTAGTTCCCCTCCAGTCCATAGGAACTGATCCAGAGTCGATAGACTGTTGGAAAATGATCACCAATGCATCCACTATTTCTAGGGCTTCTTCCTTAAATACTCTGGGATGCAGACGATCAGGCCGTGTGGATTTATTGGCCTTCAATCCCATCAATTTGCCTAACACAATTTCCTGACTAATAACGATTTCCTTCAGTTCCTACTTCTCGCTAGACCCTCGGATTCCAAGTATTTCCGGAAGGTTATATGTATCTTCCTTCGTGAAAACAGAACTAAAGTATTTGTTCAATTGGTCTGCCATTTCTTTGTTCCCCATTATAAATTCACCTGATTCTGACTGCAAGTGACCTACGTTTGTCTTCACTAATCTTTTTCTCTTCACATATCTACAGAAGCTTTTGCAGTCAGTTTTTATGTTCCCTGCAAGCTTCCTCTTATACTCTATTTTTCCGCTCCGAATTAAACCCTTTGTCCTCCTCGATTGAATTCTAAATTTCTCCCAGTCCTCAGGTTTGCTGCTTTTTCTGGCCAATTTATATGCCTCTCCTTGGAATTAACACTATCCCTAATTTCCCTTCTTAGCCACGGTTGAGCCACATTCCCCCTTTCAGTTTTTTCTCCAGACAGGGATGTACAATTGTTGAAGTTCATCCATATGATCTTTAAATATTTGCCATTGCCGATCCACCATCAACCCTTTAAGTCTCATTTGCCAGTCTATTCTAGCCAATTCACATCTCATACCATTGAAGTTAACTTTCCACAATTTCAGGATTCTCGTCTCTGAATTCACTGGACCACTCTCCATCTTAATAAAGAATTGTACCATATTGTGGTCACTCTTCCCCAAGGGGCCTCGCACAACAAGATTACTAATTAGTCCTTACTCATTCTACATCACCGAGTGTAGGATAGCCAGCCCTCTAGTTGGTTCCTCGACATATTGGTCAAGAAAACCATCCCTAATACACTCCAGGAAATCCTCCTCCACTGTATTTCTACCAGTTTGGTTAGCCCAATCTCTATGTAGATTAAAGTTGCCCATGATAACTGCTGTACCTTTACGCATCAATAATTTCTTGTTTGATGCTGTCCCCAAACTCACTAATACTGTTTGGTTGTCTGTGCACAACTCCCACGAGCGTTTTCTGCCCTGCGGTATTCCGCAGCTCTATCCATACAGATTCCACACCATCCAAGCTAATGTCCTTCCTTACTGTTGCGTTAATTTCCTTTTTAACCAGCAACGTTACCCGACCTCCTTTTCCTTTCTGTCTATCCTTCTTGAATGTTGAATACCTCTGGGTGTTGAGTTCCCAGCCTTGGTCACCCTGGAGCCATGTCTCTGTAATCCCAATTATATCATATTTGTTAATTGCTGTTGATGCAGTTAATTCGTCCACCTTATTACGAATACTCCTTGCATTGAGGCACAGCGCCTTCAGGCTTTTCTTTTTAACACACTTTCTCCCTTTAGAATTTTGCTGTAATGTGGCCCTTTTTGATTTTTGCCTTGTGTTTCTCTGCCCTCCACTTTTATTTTTCTTCTTTCTATCTTTTGCTTCTGCACCCATTTTACTTCCTTCTATCTCCCTGCATAGGTTCCCATCCCCCTGCCATATTAGTTTAACCCCCCCTTAAATGCACGAGCAAACACTCTCCTAGACATTGGTTCTGGTTCTGACCAGGTGCAGACCGTCCGGTTTGTACTGGTCCCACCTCCCCCAGAACTGGTTCCCATGTCCCAGGAATTTGAATCCCTCCCCCCTGCACTACTCATCAAGCCACATCGTTATCTCAGCTATCCTGCAATTCCTACTCCGACTAGCATGTGGCATTGGTAGCAATCCTGAGATTTCTACCTTTGAGATCCTACTTTTAATTTAACTCCTAGCTCCGAAACTCAGCTTGTAGGACCTCATCCCGTTTTTTTCTATATTGTTGGTACCTATATGCACCACGACAGCTGGCTGTTCGCCCTCCCCCTCCAGAATGCGCTGCAGCCACTCTGAGACATCCTTGACTTTTGCACCAGGAAGGCAACATACCATTCTGGAGTCTCGATTGCAGCCGCAGAAACATCTATCTATTCCCCTTACAAGAGAATCCCTTATCACTATAGTTCTCCCACTCTTTTTACTGCCCTCCTGTGCAGCAGAGCCACCCCTGGTGCCATGGACTTGGCTGCTGCTGCCTTCCCCTGATGAGTCATCTCCTCCAACAGTACCCAAGGTGGTGTATCTGTTTTGCAGGGGGATGACACCAGGGTACTCCTGCACTAGCTTCCTTCCACTGCTCTTCCAGATGGTCACCCATTCCCTATCTGCCTGAGTAACCTTTACCCGCGGAGTGATCAACTCACTAAACGTGCTATTCATGACATCCGCAGCATCGCGGATGCTCAAGAGTGAATCCATGCGCAGCTCCAGTGCCGCAATGTGGCCTGTCAGGAGCTGCAGCTGGATACACTTCCTGCACATGTAGTCATCTGGAACACTGGAAGCGTCCCTGACTTCCCACATAGCACAGGAGGAGCATGACACGTGTCCGAGCTCTCCTGCCATGACATAACCATTAAATACTTAATTTGGCAACATGCCAAAGGTTTCTTGCTGCTAAGAACAAGAAGAAAGACAAAGAAACATAAAACTACTCACCACTCAACCAGCCAATCACTTACCCTCTTGGCTGTGACGTCACCCTTTGATTACTTTTGACTTCTTTCTTACTTTTGACCCTGCACCAGCTGTAGCTCGCTGCTCGCTGCTCCTCCAGCCTCTGCTCCTCGGACTGCCGCCGATCCCCGGACTCCAGCTGGGCCTTTATAGGCCGCTGCTCACACCTCCTCCGGTCACTGCTCCTCCGACTTTTGGAAAAAAATAATTCAGTCAGGCAGAGTCTGCATGGACTTATGAAAGGGAAGTCATGTTTGACAAATTTGCTGGAATTCTTTGAGGATGTAATGAACTAGGTGGATAAAGGGGAACCAGGGGATGTGATGTATTTGAACTTCCAGAAGGCATTTTGACAAGGTGCCACATAAAAGATTACTGAACAAGATAAAAGTTCCCGGGGTTGGGGGTAATATATTAGCATGGAGAGAGGATTGGCTAACTAACAGAAAACAGAGAGTCGGGATAAATGGTTCATTCTCTGGTTGGTAAACAGTAACTAGTGGGGTGCTGCAGGGATCAGTGCTGGGACCCCAACTATTTATAATCTATATTAACGACTTGGAAGAAGGGACCGAGTGTAACGTAGCCAAAGATTGGAGGAAAAGCAATGTGTGAGGAGGACACAACAAATCTGCAAAACAACATAGCCAGGCTAAGTGAGTGGGCAAAAATTTGGCAGATGGAGTATAATGTTGGAAAGTGCAAGGTTATGCACTTTGGCAGAAAAAATCAAAGACAAGTTATTATTTAAATGGAGAAAAATTGCACAGTGCTGCACCAACAGCGGGACCTGTGGGTACTTGTGCATGAAACACAAAAGGTTAATATGCAGGTACAGCAATTGATCAGAAGGCCAATGGAATCTTGGCCTTTATTGCAAAGGGGATGGAGTATAAAAGCAGAGAAGTCTTGTTGCAGTTATAAAGGAGATTGGTGAGGCAAGACCTGGAAGAGAATTCCTGCCTCGCCAAGCAAGTTAAAGATTATGGGGAGAGGGTGAGAGACATTCAGGTAACCTATAAGATAGCCAGTGCCAGGGAATTTGAGGCTGGTGACCATGGCCCCTGCCAGCAGCTGATCCAAGGCTTGAACCTTGCTCTATCCCGGGCTAAAGGCATGGTGTGCCTGATAAACCCGGGTTTAACCCAGGAACACCTGGTGGAGCAAGGAGAAACCCCGCAGTTACCACCTGCAGCTCCCGGGAACAGCCCAGAGCAGCGGGGGTGTCAACCAGAGTGCGGGGCAGGTAACGATTGCGAACTACCAACACCGGCGGCCCCGAGTTTTAAATCGGTTTGGTAGCAGGGGGAAGCAGGCAAGCCAATACAAGGAGGGCTAGAACCAGGGCCAATGCACTCGGTCCGGCAACAGACGTTTGGGCCCACCTGGTGCAAATGGGGCAGCAGGACTCCGAGTAAGCAATTTCATAGCCCGCATGACACCCCAAAACTGAGGGCTATGATCGGCCACCTAAGTAAGCTCACCCAACAGGGAGATCCCTCGGTACACTTCCTGGAAGTGGAACACACAGGGGATATTAACGGGTGCGATAATTCGGAGCAGGCTAAGCTGTTGCTCTTCTCGCTAGACACCAAGCTGTGCCATTCCCTCTCTGCAGACAGCAGAATGGGGCGAAACACGTACGCTATGGTTAAGGAGGAGGTTCTAGAAGCCATGAGCATGAACGACGGGAGTCCTTTCTCCCGAGTGGAGAAGACAGTACAGCTCTATGGGGAGACTCCACAGGCTTTCGCCGACAGGTTGTGGCCGGTCTACGAAAGAGCCTGTAGTGGGGTTCTTGACCGGGCCCACCTGGCCCCTAACGAGCTGGCTCACTGGCTCCGCAGCCTGGTGGCAAACAGCTTACCTGGAGTGAAGGCAAAAGCCCAGGTCTGGTTCGATCCAAGAGAGCCCAGAACCATCGAGGAGGCAGTGGCCAGACAGCTGACCCTGGCTGACCGGAACGGGAAGGTCCATGAGATTAAACCCAGCCAAGGCAAGAGAGAGTGGCATCAGAAAGGTGGGAACCCTCCCCACAAAGGGGGTGAATGTTTTGGGTGTGGGAAAAGTGGGCACTGGAGGAAGGACAAAAGGAACCCTTGGAAAGAAACTAAGGGAAAGCCCGCTCCAACCCCAGCCCGTAAGGCCGGGCCAGGAACACCCGACTCATATGAGACACTCGTCGCCACCCTACAGACACTTATAAACGGTACAGTAGCCGGTACGGTAAAACCCTCTGCTCCAACCCACCCATGTGTATGACTAGAGCCAGCGCAGCCTGTGTACCTGTGTTCCCTAGATTACGATGCCTGGAAGAGACCGTGTGTTACAATGGAGGTGGAGAAAGTGAACGGGACCTACCTGTTAGATACTGGTGCTTCCTGCACGCTTGTATATGCAAATAACCCGGCTACCTCACCTCTATCGAACGGGGTCCCGTACAGTCTAGTGGGGTTCACAGGCAATGAGCAAACTGGTTCGTTTCCCATCCCGTTCAACATTCAGTTAGGGACACTTAAAACCAAATGGAAGTGTGTCCTGATGAAATGGGAGCAATGGGAAAAGGTATCCTGGGGGCTGATTTTATCATTAGCCACTGGATCCGAGTGGATCTGAGGAACCACTGCCTATGGGGAGCCATAGGGACAGACAGGGAAGGTGAGGTGGCGGTGATCGCAGAAAAAGGGGCCAAGGGAACGTTGTGTGCCATGAAGCCAAAGGAGGATTACGACTTGGAATTACTGGTCAGTAACACCCCAGTGGAGTACCAGGCATATGTACGGGCACACCTTGCAGCATTCGCCACCGACAAACATGACTGTGGCAGGGTAACGGGGGTGGAAGTTAGTATAGAAGGGGACCCCATGACCCACCAATAAAAGCAATATAACTTCCCCAGGGTGGCAGAGGCAGTCCTGACAATGTCGCTGGGATCACTGGTAGAGCAAGGGGTGTTAAGACCGATAGCTACCCATGTGAACTCTTCACTGTGGCCAGTTAAGAAACGGGACAACTCATGGAGGGCCACCATGGACTATCGAGTACTAAATAAGAATATCCCTGCCTGTGCACCCACTGTAGCAGCCGTAGCGGACCTCATAGGGAGTATTCCAGCATCCGCGACCACTTTCACGGTGCTGGACATTTCAAATGGGTTCTGGTCCATTCCTTTCAAACGGGAGGACCAGTAGAAGTTCGCCTTTACCTTTACGGGCCAACAATACACGTGGAACTGTCTTCCCCAAGGCTTCCACAACAGTCCCAGCATTTTTCACCAATGCATAGCGAACTGTTTAAAGGGCTTTAGCAGACCCCAGCAGTTGGTGCAGTATGTGGATGACCTGCTCCTGTTCACCGATCAGGGGGAGGAGCATGGGCCACTGCTGACCGAGCTGCTGGAGCTGCTAAAAGAAGAAGGGTTTAAAGTAAACCCGAATAAGGCACAGATCGGCCAGAAGGAAGTCAAATTCCTGGGGCCGACTGTGCGCGCTGGGGAAAGGGCCATAGACAAGGCTAGAAGGGAGGCAGTACAGGAGTTACCAGCCACCAACACAGTGACAGGGGTAAGATCCTTTCTAGGGCTCACTGGGTACTGCAGAGACTTCATTGAGGATTATGCAGCCACCGCAGCCACTCTGCTCAGGCTCCTACACAAGGGGGTAGAGTGGGACTGGGATGAGGGTTGCGAGGCAGCATTTAATCAGCTCAAGGAGGACTTGCAGACCGCTGTAGTAAAGGAGATTTTCCTGGAGGTGGTAGCCATCGGGGACAGTTTGAGCTCAGTGCTGTTTCAAGAGTGGCACGGCCAGTTGAGGCATGTGCTTTACTCCTGCAGGATCCTCACAGATGTGGAGAAGGTGTACACCAACTGTGAGAGACACCTCCTAGCCATCATTGGGCAGTGAAAAGATCATTGATCTTCACGGGAGGATCTCCATTAACACTCCTAACTCACCACACACCGACTCAGATGCTCCTAGATGGAAGGATTAAGGACGGGATGGTGAGCAGTGCCCTCATTGCACGTTGGACCCTGCTCCTCTCCCAGATGGACCTCAGAGTAGAAGGCCCCGCGAGCCAAGGCTCGCAACCAACCTAATCTACCAAGGGAAAGCCCACAGGTGCTCCATAGAAGGGGTATGGGAGGTGAACATTGGCCTTCGGGCTGGGTTACACCCGACAGGCCGGGACATCTACATGGATGGGTCCAGCACGGTATCTGCTGGCGAACGACTCACTGGGTGCGGAGTCTATGACCCAAGGGCAGGTATTGCCCTGGCAATCAATCTCCCCAGCACCATGAGCACCCAGCATGCTGAACTGTCCGCCGTAATTTACGTGGTGACCCACCTCGAGGAATTCCCTACCCCGTACACGATTTGCTCAGACAGTATGTTCACGTGCAATTCGTGTACGGAGCACCTGGCTATCTGGTCACGTCGCGGATACACGTCCGCTGACGGGAGACCCCTGGCAATCAAGCCCCTGCTGGAGAAAATCATGACAGCGGTGGGGGAAGAAGGAAAGGTCTACATACATAAGGTGAAGGACCATTCAAAAACCGAACCCCGTGCAGAGGGAAACCAACAGGCTGACAAACTGGCCAAAGAAGGTGCCCGCACGGTAAAGTTCTGGGACCCCTATGATACCGGCCGCATAGCAGCGGTCAAGAATAAGAACAGGGCAACAGAGAGTACAGGGATAGCTTTGGCCCCAGACTTCAAAACAATTCAGGCACAGGACCCGGTCCTGAAAGCTGTCCTGAACGCGCTAGCTAGAGGAGAGAGAGTAGAAGATCCGTACGGCACAGCAGCCATTACCTTTAAGGAAGGCTGCTGTTTAAAGAGGGACAATGGGTCGTGCCACAGCAGCACCAGAGTGAATTCCTAAAACTGGCCCATGACGGTCCAGGAGCGGGACACCCCGGGCCTGAGACCACCTGGCAACGGGTGGAACAGGCAGGATGGTGGCCGGGACTCAGGGAGGATGTCCGCGAGTTCTGTGTGCACTGCCTGGTGTGTGATGCGAACAACCCTGACCCCCAGAAAAGGAAGGTGTCCCTAGGACACGTCAGGAGGGTAGAGGGACCATGGCAGTCAATCCAAATTGACTACATCAGGCCCCTACCCACCACCCAGGGAGGCTACAAATACTGCCTAGTCCTGGTGGACGTGTTCTCAAAATTGGTTGAAGCCTTCCCCTGCCGAACAGCCACCGCACTAGGGACAGCTAAGATTCTAGTGAGGGAAGTGTTCTCCCGGTGGGGACACCCACAGTATGTGGATTCGGACCAGAGGAGCCATTTCACCGGGCAGGTAATGCAGGCAACCCTTAAGGTGCTCGGCATTGAGGGTAAATGGCACGTTGCCCACAATCCCCAGTCATCGGGTATTGTGGAGTGTTTAAACCGCACCATTAAAGAAAGGCTGCGGAAGGAAACGGGAGACTCAACCCAAAAGTGGGTAGAGGTCTTACCATTGGTCCTAATGGGGATCCGAGCCAGCCAGTCAAAGAGCACGGGGTATTCCCCATATGAGCTCATGACTGGCCTGATCATGCGGACCCCTACCATTGTCCTAGCCCCGGTGCTCACAGAAGGTCAGCTCAGAGAGGCGAACCGGGACCGGTTTGTCAGGAACCTGTTTGAACACCTCAAACAGATTCACTGGCAGGCTGCTAGTAACATGGGCAGACAGCATCAGAGTAACCGATTGCTGCTAGAACCCAGCAAACACCACGAATGGGAGATAGGAGGCCAGGTCATGGTGAGGAACCATGCTCGGGTCGGGGTTTTTGAAGCATTATATATGGGGCCATACAGCATTGTGGACAAGGCTAGACCGATGGTCTATGCCATAAAGCTGCCCCGCCGTACTAAGTGGTTCCACATCAACCAGTGCGAGCTGTACAACCCAGGGTCAGCCAACCACAGAGGGCAGCTGGGAGGGGTGAACCGTCCTCAGGACAGGGACCCTCCGTTGGCCGCCCCCGACGGTGGAGGGCCCACAGGGAATGTGGCAGGCTCAGAAACCGTGCCTTTCGGGACGGTGAATTGCAGTACTGGAGGGGCAATCTCACCCATCGTTGGGATTCGGATGCATCCCCAGTAACCCAAGCCCTGAGAAGGACCCTCCGTAAACCACGGCCAAAGATACCGTGGTCACCGGCAGCTGAACCTCAGCAATTCTACCCTAGGAGAAGGGCAGCCCGACAGGAAAGGCCGAAGGTCAGAAGTACTGAGGCCGCTCAGAGTCGGGACCACCAGCCAGCCGCCTCCAGCGGTGAGGGTCTCACAGGAGCAGTAGCCACGAGCTGTCCCAGAGACAAGGGTCTCCAGCTCACCGGCTGCGGGGAAACCCTAGCATCCAGGCGGCTATCAGGCCGCACAAGGCATGGGCCTGACAGGGACTAACCAGGCCACCCGGAGACGGGTGGCGGTTGTACATAGCTCTAATTTTTAGTCTAAGGCAGCTGACTGCACCTTACATTTTAAGGTTCAGTTTAGAATTGAGTGTAATGTTGCAGTAATGTTGAGGTGATTGGTTTGCGTTTGCCTTGTGTGTCAGCCAGCCTGAGAACAGTTCTCAAGTGCAGGATCCAGACATTACCGGGTGATGGACAAACCTCAGGAGACCAATTGATGTTTTATAATTTTAATCTATGTTCTTCCTTCTGTAATGTGGTTGTACGTTGCCTACATGCTGGTGAATATAATGTAATTGAAATGAAATGTAACTGTGCTGAAATGCAATTGTAGTGATTGAACCCCCTCCAAGCTGGGAGGATGTAAACGTAAAAAGTTTGTACCTGTAAAGGGAAAAGTGTGTCACTGTGGTGACGTTGCATAAGTGTAATACCTATTTTGGGTTTTAGTTTAGTTAATTTATGGGGAAGGTCTCTCTTGGGAGTCAGGAACTTTGCTCACCTGTAAGATGATACCATAAATGATATGGTATCACAGGGGGGAATGTAGAATTTACCAATATCTCGCAAAGATTCCTGGTACCTTTCCCCTGCAGAGGAGAAGAATCCCTTTCTGGACTTTTAAAATGAGTTTAAAGGGGCAGACGACACCTGCAGGGGTTAAAAGGGGGTGCATTCATAGAGACCCCCGCCCCCGCAGTGTTTGGACTCATAGGAAAGGGAATTCAAAATGGACCTAATTTATAGATCCCCTAAACATCTATGGGAAGGAGCAGATCAATTTTAAGGTTCTACAACATTTTGGCTGCGAAAAAGATGTTACCGAATACAGGAGGTGGGGCTAACCTCTGTGAAGCAAATTCACGTATTAAGGATCCCAGACTGTCTGGGGGGAACTATTCACCCCCTAAGAGACAATCGAATTACCCAATGAAGCACAATGGAAATCATGGTCAGGAAACTGGACAATCCTAAAACAATGCAAAACCAGTGATAGCACATTCTCACACTCTAATCGAGTTACTGCTGACAAAGGAGACATTTGAAAATCAATGGACAGAACAGTTTAAACAGAGCCCAAGAGATTTGATGGGAGATAACAAAGCCTTTTTTTGGGGATATATCTATCCCCCAGTTTTACAAGGAAAAACTAACAGAACACAGACTGGAACTCCCACAGACTCGAACAAGGACACAGACTGGAAGACAGACACAGACGCAAGCAGCCTGCTTCCTCTACAGTGAAGAAATGGAACAGTGAAGGAGACGACCAGAATTCATCAAGAACTGACCGAGCACGAGGCCCACAAAACGGAAGGTTGTCAGCAACCAAATTGACAATCACTCTACAATCTACTTCTGAACGACCCAACGGGGGAGAAATTACCAAAAGGGACTAACTAAAACTATTCCTAACCAAAGAAAGTGGGTACTTACCCCATACATCCAAAACGCAACTTAGCATATCAACGGACGCACCCTAACCGAAGACTACGCAGTCCGAATCCTCTGCTCTGTCCGGGGTACGGCTCACCGAGAAGGCCAAGTGCAGCGAACCCCGAAACCACGAATCACCGACAACTGTCTAAAGGGATTGGTGAGCATAGCCCCTGAAACCCCAGAGCTATAACTTAGTTAGTTGGGGGAATTGTGTAATTCTCCTCTTTACCCCATTTAGAGTTTAAGCTGTATTCTTTTCCCCACAGGCTGTAATTTGACAATTTATTCAATGTGTTGTACCCCTCAGTGTGTATTGGTCTGTGTGTGTTATTAAAGGTGTGCCTTTTACTTCTTTTTTAACATAATAAAGCCATGCCTGCTTCCTACCTTGAAACCGATTGTCTGTCCAAGTCTGTCACAGTCCCTTCATAATTCCAGTGTCGAGAACCAAGGGTGTGGGAGCGATTCGGAACCGCTCATATAAGGTCAGAAGGGAAAGCTGACCCCCTGCAAACCACCCCTTACACTGCCGGCCACAACTCCTTCATAACCGATCTTATTCCTCTCACTACTTCTTGACCCATGGATCCTCGTGAGGTTGTGGTGACCTGAAATTTCTAAAATCTTAATTTAAAACTAGAACTCTTAAACATTCTTAAACTCATATCATGCTATTATATACATCTGCCATCTGTCTCCGACTGGCCAAGTTAATCCCTGTTCTTCTCCTTCCCTTATTCAGCCTCTGGTTTGCCTGTGTGGCCGGCGGTAAGGCGGTCTGTACCGCAGGACCCAGAGTGTTCTGACTGGAGGTGTGCCTGAGTCCCACATTATCGGGGGAATGGCCCCTCTGGGGCAACAACACACTTCCCCTTTTGGTGTGGCTTCTGAGTTCATTTCATTAACTGAGGGTTCTGCACAGCCGGGGGCTGTAGGCTGGGGACTCTCAGTTAGTGGCTGGTCCACCACGACCTCTCCCGTAAGTCCCTCACCGCCGAAGGCTGCCGGCTGGGGATCCCTGTCCGTAGACTGATCCCTGATCTTGGGTATTCTCAAACGGATGGCCAACCTCCCGGGGCTCACCAACTGAAACTGGGGTGCTGGTGACCACGGTGTCTCCGGGAAGCGAGCCGGGACAGCTTTGTCAGGAATCTGTTTGAACATCTTAAACAGATTCACTGGCAGGCTGCTAACAACATGGGCAATGAACTCAGCACTTTAGCTCGAGTGTTCAGGACAGAACGCGCCCCTGAGCATGTATGAGGAAAAAGCTCCAGAAAATATTCTCGGCCAGGGAGCTTTCACTTGTGATGCGAACGTGTTAAACGCGACACTGCAGAAACATCTCCACTTTCAGCAGCAGGTCAGACAGAAATGTGAAGCGAGCAGGTGGACTGCAGAATCCCACTTTTAAGGAGTTGGTCGTGGTGTCAAACGAAGAGTTTCACTAAATGATTCAAAATAAGAAATGTCAAAGTCGAACATGCACCTCCAGAGGAGACTGCGATCTGAACACAGCACTTTAAACCACTCCGCCACCCGGAGTATTCAGTGCTCTGCGTCCTGTCACATGAAATAAATGAGGGCAGCAGGCGTATCTCTGCCTGACACCGGGGAAACAGTGAGACAGATCTTGGAGCAAGGGTCTGGTTATTGCCAAACAGCAAAGAAAATATTTTCTGGAAGAACAATGTTGAAAATAATTGCAATCGCTAACATGATTTGAACACACAACTTTTCGATTTGGAGTCAGGCGCGCTACCATTGTGTCACAAGGTCTACACAATAAGTCTCAGATGTTCGTCTATATGAAGGTTTCACAATACAAGGGGCTTTAAAATCCCTGTCCATTCCCACCAGTTATCAGAAGCAACGCTCACCTGCCAGTCACCGTATGTTTTTTTCTCAAACTTTTGTGGTGCTTTCATGGGAAAGCATCATTAATTAACCCCTCACTTTCTTTTGCACAATGAAAGAAATGCTAACTGAGGGACAGTCGATCCTTCAATTATTTGTCCTGTGCTTTGGGGAGTGGGCAGGGAAGTGGACCTGAGTCCATGATCAGATTGACCATGATCGTATTAAATGTCGGAGCAGGCTCGAGGGGCGTATGGCCGACTCCTGCTCCTATTTCTTATGTTCTTATGTTCTTCTGCATATTAACCCATTTTACACACTGTATTTTAGGAGTCTGGTTCAAAATCTTCATTGTCGATGACACCAGGAATCTGGGGCAACTTTTGTCAAATTTAACAGCACCAGTTATTCCTACCGTGCACAGAAAATAGAATCAGTTGTGAACATAAAATCCCATGGTGCTCATTTTCAGATTCAACACAGTAGGATTTCAAATAAAGTGAAAGAATTTTACATTGAAAAGTTTTGGAAGTTTTACTTGTATTTGTGTTTTTAATTAAACTTTGTGACGTCTGACTCCCATTCATGCCTCTGCTGAACAAGAAAGGAGGGTTTGACATTGACCAGACTGCACTGCCCCTGATATTTGTGAGCTCATCCTTTATATTCAGTGGTTTCTCCCCTTTGATGGGCTGCAGTGTAGCGGATATCACGTTGGCCTCACACACGAAAGGTCCCCGGCGGATCCATTTTCTCTCACTGAAAGTTATCTATTTTTTGAAGAGAAATAAAGAGCAATTAAGTAATAAGGAAGCACTTTTGCCAGGAGAATAAATAGCAAATAAAAACAGCAAATGCTGGAAATCTCAGCAGGTCAGGCAGCATTTGCCAGGAGACCAAATTCGCCTCCGATTTTTCATCCACAGCAAGTTTAAACATAATGTTTTGGCCTGGGATCGAACCAGGGACCTTTCATGTGTAAAGCAAATGTGATAACCCGACACTACAGAAACCTCTGCTCCAGCCGGGATAACAGAGGGGAGATGACCAGTGAGCTCCCTCTGTGCTGATCGGGAATGTGTTGGCTCACCTTAAAGAACTTCTGTCCCACACTGAAAGTTCTCAATCCTTCTCCTCCGCTGCCCTTTACAGAAATGTCACGGATCACCCAGCCACCGTGTTCACTTCCACATCCTCACAGTGGGGCCACAGAGGGTCCTACCGTCTCCCCGCGATCAGCGAAGTCGCCCAGTTTACAAAATTAAACACGTGCCCGGCAAACAGCAGGAGAAGCCAGATAGTCTGTAAGCTCGGTCTGTCACAGAAAGTATTGGTATTCATGGTGATTACAGCAATTATTAATCATCTCACAGACCTCAATTATTTTAATGCGATGAGTTGATCGACAATTGAAACCAGGTTAGTGCGCTGGATCTTAACCCCTCGACCAGCAGGGAACGGTTATGATACATGTAGATATATTTATATATATTTATAAATGAACCTGAATATCAACGGCTAGCTACCTAGACCTCATGGCGAATAGCAGTGCATCTAACTTTGAGTGAGAGAAATTGTTCGACAGTGACACCCATTTCATCTTTTGTTCCCTTTTAAACACTGGAAACTGACACAGGGGGAATAAATAGAGAAATAAAAGCACAGGGATATAGACAAGAGGAAGAGAGAAGGGGAAAGATACTGTCCCAACCCAGAACTAATGCAGAAACCCCTCTGCTGCGCTCGGGGTGGCCACCCACAGCCTGGATACACTAACGGGAGAACACCAGCGGCAGGTTGGGGCCATAAAAGGAACGGCGAGCGGCCCTGGGAGCAGCTTGGAGGTCCCGGGAGACTACTCCAGGGAGCAGCGCGAGCCGGTGCAGGAGGACGGCGGCAGCAAAGAGTGACGTCATCAAGGTCCAGGTCGGTGATTGGCGCGGGGGCAGATACAGCAGGAGTGGCGAGATCGGGGCGAAGGAGCGGCGAGAGATTGTAGAGGGATGTGATCAGGGCCCAGGGTAGTGTAAGGGGTGGTTTGCAGGGGGTCAGCTTTCCCTTCTGACCTTATATGAGCGGTTCCGAATCGCTCCCACACCCTTGGTTCTAGACCCTGGAATTATGAAGGGACTGTGACAGACTTGGACAGACAATCGGTTTCAAGGTAGGAAGCAGGTATGGCTTTATTGTGTTTAAAAAGAAGTAAAAGGCACACCTTTAATAACACACACAGACCAATACACACTGAGGGGTACAACACATTGATTAAATTGTCCAATTACAGTCTGTGGGGAAAAGAATACAGCTTAAACTCTAAATGGGGTAAAGAGGCGAATGCAGATACATTTAGACAAGTTATCCGAGCCTCCCTCCTCCCAATTCCCCTAACTAACGAAGTTATAGCTCTGGGGGTTTCGGGGGCGATGCTCACCAATCCCTTTTGACAGTTGCCGGTGAATCGCGGTTTCGGGGTTCGCTGCACTTGGCCTTCTAGGCGAGCCGTACCCCGGTCGGAGGAGAGGACTTCGGACTGCGTAGTCTTCAGTTGGGGTGCGTCCGTTGATGCGGTAAGTTGCGTTTTGGATGTATGGGCTAAGTACCCACTTTCTTTCGTTAGGAATAGTTTAGTTAGTCCCTTTTGGTAATTTCTCACCCGTTGTTCGTTCCGAAGTCGATTGTAGAGTGGAAATAAATGTCGATTCTTCGGTTTTTGCTGAGTTGGTTTCGGTTGGTCGTTTCTCTGGTTGTGGTGGCCCGGGTTCTCAATTTGGTTGTTGACAACTTCCGTTTCGTGGGCCTCGTGCTCGGTCAGTTCTTGATGAGTTCTAGTAGTTTCCTTCACTGCTCCATTTTTTCACTCCCCAGCTCCGGCTGCTTGTGTCTGTGTCTGTGATCCAGTCTATGCTCTGCTTCTCTCCTGTCTTCTGCTAGTTTCTGTGTTCTGCTAGTCTGCGTGCTGCTCCTTGCTGGTCTTGCCTTGTAAAACTGGCGGATAGATATATTCCAAAAAAAAGGCTCCGTTATCTCCCATCAAATCTCTTGGGCTCAGTTTGAACTGTTCTGTCCACTGATTTTCAAATGTCTCCTTTGTCAGCAGTAACTCGATTAGGGTGTGAGAATGTGCTATCACTGGTTTTGCATTGTTTTAGAATTGTCCAGTTTCTTGACCATGATTTCCATTGTGCTTGATTGGGTAATTCGATTATCTCTTAGAGGGTGAATAGTTCCCCCAGACCGTCTGGGATCTTCAATACATGAATTTGGCCCCACCTCCTGTATTTGGTAACTTTTTTTTTTGCAGCCAAAATGTTGTAGAATCTTAAAATTGATCTGCTCCTTCCCATAGATGTTTAGGGGATCTCAAGCTTCTGTAATTTAGGTCCATTTTGAATTCCCTTTCCTATGAGTCCAAACACTGGGCGGGGGGGGGGGGTCTCCATGAATGCATCCCCTTTTATCCCCCGCAGGCTTCGTCTGCCCCTTTAAACTCATTTAAAAAGCCCAGAAAGGGATTCTTCTCCTATGTAGGGGAAAGGTACCTGGAATCTTTGCGAGATATTGGTAAATTCTACATGAGTCATGAGTTCAGGGCCAGGGGCCCAGGGGCAGCACGGACCAGCCCACACTGCGATATGTGTGCGCACTAGGTCCATGCAGCAGAGCTGGTCTCCTGTCGTCTTGGTTAACCCTTGCCACTGGACCAAGACCTCGCTCTGTCAAGCCCGTGTGGTGGCTGGTGTGCAACGGCCACCACATGTTAAAAAAATCGACGCACAGATATCTTCCACCCTTCGGGATGTAGTTCGGGTCCTTCATTAAAACACCTGTGAACTCATCATTTTTCGGCGTGGAAGCAAGTCATCCTCGTTTCGAGGGACCGCCTATGATGATGACGATGATGGATACATTAACGTCCCAACAGCTCATTGACTGCAGGAGTGGGACCGTGCGGCGCTTCAGAAGGCATGTCGAAAAGGCAAAGTCACTGATTCCGTTTCATGTGCTCCTCCGATCAAGAATTGCAACACACACTAAAAATGCTTGAATAATGGTTACACCTTATCTCCACATTTGCAAAGCAGGCGGTTTGTTGGTCTAGGGGTATGATTCTTGCTTTGGGATTGTTACTTGAAATTTGCAGCGAAATGCTGGGTTCAAATCTGAGTTGAGTTTGCATTGAAATTTAGCAAAGAAGGACTTGCATTTCTGCAGCGTCTGTCAGAAACTCCTGATGCCCCAAAGTGCCACACAGCCGTTGAGTTACCTTTGAAATGTTGTCATGTGAGGAAAAATGTGCCCAAATCACCTCAACTCTTTGCAAATGAGTTCATTGAATCATCGAAGTTTACAGCGCAGAAGGAGGCCATTTCGGCACATCGTGTCTGCCCCGGCCAACAAGAGGCTATCCAGCCTAATCCCACTTTCCAGCTCACGATCCATAAACCTGCAGGTTGCGGCACTTCAGGTGCACATCCAAGCACTTTTTAAATGTGGTGAGAGTTTCTGTTTCTGCCTCTACCACCCATTCATGCAGTGAGTTCCAGACCCCAACAACCCTCTGCGTGAAGAAATTTCCCCTCTAAACTTTCGACCAATTATTTTAAATTTATGCCACCTTGTTGTTGATCCCGCTGCTAAGGGAAATAGGTCATTTCTTGCCACTATATCTGGGCCCCTCATAATTTTATACACCTGAATGAGGTTTCCCCTCAGCCTCTGTTCCATGGAAACCAAATCCAGCCTATCTAATCTGTCCTCATGGATAAGATTCTGCACTCCCGGCAACATCCTCATAAATCTCCTCTGCACCATCTTCAGTGCAATCATGTCCTTCCTGTAATATGGCGACCAGAACTGCACACAGTACTCCAGCTGTGACCTAACCTGCCCCACCGACCCCATCTCTTGTATTCTATGCCTCGGCTAATAAAGGCAAGCATTCCATATTCCTTCTTAACCACCTTATCTACCTGGCGTGCTACTTTCAGGGATCTGTGGGCATGCACTCGCTGGATTCTGGGGAGGACCCAGCAGATTGGAAAACTGCAAATGTAATGCACCTATTTAAAAAAGGAGACAGACAAAAAGCAGGAAACTATAGACCAGTTTGCCTAACATCTGTGGTTGGAAAAATGTTGGAATCCATTGTTAAAGAAGCAGTCGCAGGACATAGAAACATCGAAACATAGAAAATAGGTGCAGGAATAGGCCATTCGGCCCTTCGAGCCGCACCACCATTCAATAAGATCATGGCTGATCATTCAGCTCAGTACCCCTTTCCTGCTTTCTCTCCATCCCCCTTGATCCATTTAGCCAGAAGGGCCACATCTAACTCGCTCTTGAATATATCTAACGAACTGGCATCAACAACTCTCTGCAGCAGAGAATTCCACAGGTTAACAACTCTCTGAGTGAAGAATTTCTCCTCATCTCAGACCTAAATGGCTTATCCCTTATCCCTTAAACTCTGACCCCTGGTTCTGGACTTCCCCAACATCGGGACCTGTCCAGTCTTGTCAGATTTTTATCTGTTTCTTTGAGATCCCCTCTCATTCTTCTAAACTCCAGTGATCTCTCGATCCCTTGATTCCCCGAGACTCTAAAAATCTATCTAACGCAGCCTTGAATATATTCAGAGACTCAGCATCCACAGGCCTGTGGGGCAGAGAATTCCAAAGATTCATAACTCTCTGAGTGAAGAAATTCCACCTCATCTCTGTCTTAAATGGCCGACCCCTTAACCTGAGACTGTGCCCCCTGTTTCTAGACACTCCAGCCCAGAGCAAACAACCTCTCAGCATCTACCCTGTCAATCCCCTTCAGAATATTGTGTGTTTCAATGAGATCACCTCTCATTCTTCTAAACTCCGGAGAGTATCAGCCCATTCTACACAATCTCTCAACTTAAGACACTCCTCTCATCCCAGGAATCAATCTGGTGAACCTCTGTTGCACCACCTCCCAGGCAAGTATAGCCTTCCTCTGATAAGGAGACCAAAACTGTGCGCAGTACTCCAGGTGTGGTCTCACCAGGGCCCTGTACAATTGTAGCAAGACTTCCTTACACTTGTACTATGGGCTATATATTAGGTACTATGGGGAGAGTGCCCTGTTTTTTTGCTGATTTGACGGTTGTATAAAAAGTTATTAAAATTGACAGTTGCTCGGCAAACATATTTGTATTTCCTTCAGTTTACTCCTTACTCTTCAAAGGCTAGATTTTCCCCAAGCAGTTTTGTCGGCGCACTGACCTCAAGCGCACCGACTTTGCGCGCTGGAAACGGCTCGGTAAAAACTCGCCCCATCCTGGTCGCTGTGTACAGTCACCGGAGTCCTGGCGTGGTGTCGATGGTGAAGTGGGGGGCGGAGCCAAATGCCTGCGCCGAAAACACTGCCGGCACCTTCGCGCATGGGCAGTAGGGAGAGAAAACTTGGCACTCGGCCATTTTTAAACAGTGTCAAACCCGATGAAAAGCACAGCAGCTTCTCAGCTTCTCCGGTCGCTCGGCGGGCTCTCCCCCCGTCCCTCCCCGATAAAACGCACAGCTCCAGCAGCTGCAACTTCTCCGGTCCACAAGCTCACACTTCTCCGGTGTGTCTTCCCTCCCCTATCCCAGGAATATAGGGACCGAGTGTAATGGAGCCAAGTTTGCTGATGATGGGTGGGAAAGCAAATTGTGACACAGCAAAGTAAATCTTAATTGCAGAAGAACAATATGGAAAAGTACAGTGACCCCGATGTGATATAAACACGCAGCCTTCTGATCTGGAGTCAGACACACTACCGTTGCACCATGAGGTCTACAGTGCAGAGTGCCCATGTTTGTATACATGAAGGTTCCTGAAACACAGTTTCATTTACCCTGCATTGGTGCAATGAAAGGGCTTTAAAATCCCCGGCCACTCCCACCGTGTGTCAGACAGCATCAGGAGCAGTGCCCACCTGTCACTCACCCTCTCACGCCCGCTTTCATCACCTGCTCCCCGCGGACTGCAGCAAATCCAGTTCATCATCATCATAGGCAGTCCCTCGAAGCGAGGATGACTTGCTTCCACGCCAAAAAAGGATGAGTTCACAGGTGTTTCAATGATGGGCCTAATATTCCAGGTCCCGAATTGCATGTTGAAGGGTGGAAGATGCCTGTGCGTGGATTTTTTTAACGTGTGGTGGCCGTTGCACCCCAGCCATCACACGGGCTTGACAGAGCGAGGTCTTGGTCCAGTGGCAAGGGTTATCCAAGACGACTGGAGACCAGCTCTGCTGCACGGACCCAGTGCCCACACATATCGCAGTGTGGGCTGGCCCGTGCTGCCCCTGGGCCCCTGGCCCTGAATTCACGCCGACCCTGGGCCCCGATCACATCCCTCCACAGTCTCTCGCTGCTCCTGATGTACCTGCCCACGCTCCAATCACCGACCTGGACTTTGATGACATCACTCTTCGCTGCCGTCGCCCTCCTGCACCAGCTCGCGCTGTACCTTGCCGTGGTACACCACCACGCTACTCCCAGGCCACCGCTCACCGCTCCTTTTATGGCCCTGACCTGCCGCTGGAGTTCTCACGCAGGTCGGGCCTCCACACTGCTCCCAGCAAATCCAGTTACACCCCGTGTCACCGCACAATTCTCAGCTGTGATTGTAAGCTGACTATATTTAATGCTATCGCAGAGGCTGCAAGCAGTGTTCCCTGGTAGTCTAGTGGTTAGGATTCGGTGCTCTCACTGCTGTGACCTGGGTTTGATTCCCTGTCAGGGAAAGCATTTTTAGAGAGCAAGTTGACAAAAATAATTCAAGTCTGTGTGATACTGAATAATTGTTTCAATCATCATTGATCCACCCACATGTGTTGCACACTGAAGGAAATACAAATATATTTGCTGAGCGATGGCCGAATTTTAATAACTTTTTGTACAGCCGTAGAATCAGCAGAAAAACAGGATATTCGGCCCATAGTACCTAATATATAGTCCACAGTACAAGAGTAAGGAAATCTTGCTACAATTGTACAAGGCCTTGGTGAGACCACACCTGGAGTACTGCGCACAGTTTGGTCTCCTTATCTGAGGAAGGATACACTTGCCTTGGAGGTGGTACAACGGAGTTTCACCAGATTGATTCCTGGGATGAGAGGACTGTCCTATGTGAGAGATTGTGTAGAATATGCCGATACTGTCTGGAGTTTAGAAGAATGAGAGGTGATCTCATTGAAACGGACAATATTCTGAAGGGGATTGATAGGGTAGCTATTCAGAAGCCCTGCTAGCTCAGTTGGTAGAGCATGAGATTCATGATCTCAGGGTCATGGGTTCCAGTTGGGCCAATTATTTTCCTTAAACTTTATGTTGCTTTCACGGGAAAACATCTTTGATGAACCCATGATCTTCTTTGCACAATAAAAGGAATGCGAACTGAGGGAGAGTTGATAATTTAATCATTTGTTCTGTGATCTGCATAACAACACAAGAACCAGGAGCAGGAGTCTGCCATTTGGCCCTTCGAGCCTGCCTTCTTTTGCAACAAAACAAATTATAACCGTGTTTTTAAATTAGCAGTGCGAGATATTTAGAGGGCACCTTTCAATGCTTCACAAAACTATTCCTTTCAACTGGGATCGATTCCTGGTTTGTGAAGTAAATTTGATATCACCGTTTGCAATTAAAATGGAGTAATTTTATTAAGTTAGATGGATGTCCCAAAGCACTTCAGAGTGGTGTCAAAACAAATGAGTGTAATTAAACACAATAAACGTTAGGAGTGGGATTCAAACCCATGCCGCCATAGAAGACTGTGACCTGAACACAGCGCCTTAGATCGCTCGGCCATCCTGACTGTTTGATGTTTTTGTTACTAGTTTTTACTCTGGATAGTTTTAGACCGGGCACTTGTTCAGTGTTGCTGGAAGTCCCAGTGACCGGGATATCCTCTTCCCTGCGGTTTTCCTCAGCCTGTGCTCGGTGTACAGGGAGCTTTGGCCCAGGCCTGAGGTAGTTTGCCTCATGAGTCTATATACCATGGAATGCTTTTGTTCAATTTTATTGCAGACATGTTTTTGTTTCAACAACAATGCTTCTGTCCGTGATCAAACTGCGGACTTTTCGCATGTGAGGTGAACGTGATCACCACTGAACTTCACAAGCTGCTGCTTAGCTCAGTGCCCAGAGAGAAGTGTTCAGCAACAAGCTGAAATGCTCAATTCCTCTCTCTGCAAAAAGTTCCTTTCACAAACATTTTTCTGAGCGGAACTGCATTAAACAACAATGTTCTCCTTTCAAATTCATTAAACTCCCGAATTTCCACGTCTGCAATTTTCTGGACAAGGACAAGGACTGAAAGTGCTTTGTGATCAGAAAATTGCTGGAACCCCTGTGGTTAATGACAGGGCATTTGATGGTTGATTTCCGTACACACCTTGGAATTCAGGAGAACCGCTTTTTGTGGTTTGAAGTTCGAGGTAAACCCACGGGGCGGAGCCAACAGTCGCCTGGCAGCAATCAGCGACAGGAACATTCAACTTAAGCAGGCCCAGCTATCAACGGCATTATCATCGCCGAATCCCCCACCATCAACATCCTGGGGGTCACCATTGACCAGAAACTTAACCGGACCAGCCACATTAATAATGTGGCAACAAGAGCAGGTCAGAGGTTGGGTATTCTGCGGTGAGTGTCTCATCTCCTGACTCCCCAAAGCCTTTCCACCATCTACAAGGCACAAGTCAGGAGTCTGATGGAATACTCTCCACTTGCCTGGATAAGTGCGTTTCCAACACTCGAGAAGCTCGACACCATCCAGGACAAAGCAGCCCGCTTAATGGGCACCCCATCCACCACCTCCAACATTCACTCCCTCCACCACCGGCGCACCGTGGCTGCAGTGTGTACCATCTACAAGATGCACTGCAGCAACTCACCAAGGCTTCTTCGGTAGCTACTCCCAAATCCGCGACCTCTACCGCCTAGAAGGACAAGTGCAGCAGGCGCATGGGAACACCATCACCTCCATTCTGGGGGAAGAGGGTGAACAGCCAGAGGTCGTGGTCCATATCAGGACCAATGACATGGGTAGCAAGAGAGATGAGGTCCTGCAGGCAGAGTTTAGGGAGCTAGGAGAGAGATTAAAAAGCAGGACCTCAAAGTTAGTAATCTCCGGATTACACTCGGTGCCACGAGTGAGTGAGTACAGAAATAGGAGGATGGAGCAGGTGAATACGTGGCTGGAGAGATGGTGCAGGCAGGAGGGCTTTAGTTTCCTGAGGCATCGGGACCACTTCTGGGGGAGGTGGGACCTTACAAGCCGGACAGTTTGCACCTAAACAGAGCCGGGACCAATATACTCGCGCGCTGGTTTGCTCGTGCTGTTGGGGAGGGTTTAAACTAGTTTGTCAGGGGGATGGGAACCTGAGAATAGATTCATTAGGGAAGGAAGTAATGCTGGAATTAGAAAGCAAAAATAAAGAAAGTGAGTTTGAAAGAGAGAGGAAACAAGCAGGCAAAAAGGGTTAATAAACAAATTGAAATACACAGTTGTAGGAAGGCAAAGGCACCTGCTCAATATATAAATGTATGTATGTTTAAAATGTTAGCCAAATATAAAATGGCTGCCAGGGGGCTTCGCAAAGCATGATGGGGACTCGGTAAGCCAAGTTAGCTAAAACTGCTGACTGAGCGCTGACCCTGCAGAGCCTGGTACCAGGAATGTCTTGAATCAACAACTTGAGGCAAGATAGTATACAGAACACTGCGGTACCTACTACGGAATGTCGTCAAGTCAGTGACCCCCCAGATGGGGTGCCTAGCAACCACGGAGATAAAGAGCTAGGTCCCGGCGGAACCCATGATTAACGAAGATAAGGGGGTCTGGAAAACATCACACGGATATGAATCAGCCCCCAACTGTCATGAACTGATCATGCAGCCCCCTGATGTACCGGGGTTAATTCTATTTGCCCATTTAAACCTATATGTAATCTATAATCATGATGATTGGATTGTGTCCAGCCGAATTGAGCTGAGTAACTGTAATGAACTATTGTAAAACATATAAATATCAATGAATTTCTTTGTTCGGCGGAGTAGAGTGCCTGGAGTTGGACTAGAGGCTCTCTCCCCGCCGGCGTAATAAAGGCCGTTTTGACGTTGGAACCGACCCCGAGTGTCGAGTGATTCTTCTACGAAAACATTTGCGCTAACTGTGGTGCGATGAACAGGATTTCCCGGAGTCGCTGGACGTCCTTTGAAAAACCCGGGTGAGTATAAAAATGTTTTAATAATTAAGGGTGCGGAAGGTGGAGGCCGGTTGATCGACATGACGAGACGGTCTAATATCTCAAGTGCCTAACCTGAGCCTGAATTAAGAGGACTTTTGTCCCACGTGACGGCCAGGAACTAAGTAGGCGTAGGGAACACACTTAGACCGTGGGATCGTGATACCGAGCGGCATCTCCCGGACCCAGTCGTGTGATTTGAAAATATACCCCGGAGACCAGGCGGTGCACAGCGACCAAAGGAAACCAAACCTGTGAATAGGGTCGGACCGACAGACAAAACGGTGGTAGGTAGTCATTAAGGAGGCATGGGGCACTGCGGGAATTGCTGAAACGCATTTTAAGAATTGTATAAGTTTGTGTAATAGCAGAACTTGTGACCTGACAGTAGCCAGGAGACGGTCTGCTACAATTTACACTAGGGAGAAAGTGGACCTCTGAGAGTCGATTCCTAACGGTTCTAGTCCTACCCAGGAATGGCCAATAAATCAAGTAATCTCGAGTGGAGACTAGAAGGGTCCCTTACCCGCCACCTGGCGGAAAAACAAAAGAAACTAATTGAGAAGATGATTTAGTCAGGATGGAACCCCCAGGAAGCCAGCAAATCAACGGGAATGGTGGGAGAAGGAAAGGAAAGATAAAGATGATAAAGCCGTGGTCTTGATTCTTAAAACCCACATAAAATTAAAAGAGGAAGTTAATCAATATGTAAGCAATAAAAAAAACCTGATAGTGATTATCTTAAGTGAAGTATGGATCCAAGAATAGAGCCAGCCAAATAATAAACTTTGTTGAATTAAAAGAGACTTTTGTGAATGTCTGTCCAGGAATGAGATAAAGAATGGAGAAGGGAAGCTGTAATGCCTTTAAAAAAAAGCCTGTGTCTCTGGAGGCTGCAGGCTGGGGAAGTACGCTCCCATTTTTCCTTTGTGTAAAACCTTGACGCGAAAGCTTTTACCTCAGGAAAGAGATTTTTAAATTACAGATTGGCAGTACAATATTTGAATTGGGATTTTGAGATATTTCAAGTGATTCTCATTGATAAACATATTGGTTGTGTAGGAAAATCTTGGGTTTTGAAGCCTTTTTCATAAAAGTGCACATAGTGCGTCAGGAACTGAAGCTTAAAAAAGATGTAATTTATGATATATAGTACCACAAACTTGAAGTTACAGAGCAAAAGATTAGAGTTTTTGATCAGCTTCTAAAATGAAAGTTAGGCAAAAAAATCCAGAAATACAATATTTGACATTTTGTAATTCAACAATAAATACAAATTCTACAAAAGGGGAGCAGAAATTAGGATGGGAACAGTGAAGAGTTAATTTTGTTGTGAAGGTTTCAAGTACCACTGGTTAAGAAAAGGTGCAACAAAATGCGATACATTTAAAACAAAAAGTTAAATCTGATCTCTGTTACAAAATAAAACTAAAAGGTTTGGAAAAAATGACGTAAGGTACTAAATAAGTGCTGAAAAAAAAGTGTTTGCGATGGAAAAATACATAACTTACTAAAAACTAGTTGATATTGGCTGTGAAAAATATATTGGTTTAATTTGGGAAAAGGAAAAAAAAATTGGAGGAGGGAAAAGACACTCTCCATTGATAATGATTTTAAATTACGAGAAAGCTTGAAAAGATTTCCAGAATAGACGTTGTTAATCAAGAAAAGTCCCGAACAGTCAAAACAAGCAGGAGGGTTTTGAAAATAACGAGGAGAAAAGATCTAAGAGAGAAATAAAACACAAGATTTGCCCATTGAACGGGACCGTTAAAAAAAAACGAAATGTTGGCATGCACACAGCTTGTGTGAAAATTGGATTTCAGTGAACAAAATAGCTATTAAAAATGTGTGCTCTCATTTAAAAAAAATCTTTGGCAAGTACTTGAATTAGATGTTAAGGAAAAAATTGGAGTTTAATCGAAAATGCTGTCTTTCCCGATGAGAAGATTTTTATTGTGACCACTTTACTAATGATTTCTGCTGTTTTAATGGATTCCTAATTTCTTAGCAAGTTTTGAAGGCACAAAGATTTGGATGATTACGCGAAGTCACGTAATGACATCAGGCCTTCTTACAAACCTTTAAAGGAGTTAACCCTTTCCATTGACAGCTGTTTTACACTGAACCTTACTAATTTGAATTTCTTACTAAAATAAAGAACACTCACCTGACAGACAGTGGAAATGGTGGGATAGTCAGAATAAAAATAAAACAGAACTAGCTGGTCAAGAGTTAAAAGCTAAGATAAATAAGCTGGAAAAGATTTTAAAAAACAGGACCAGACGGATAGTGCAGCCAAAGCACCATCACCGATGACAATCGAGCAAATGTATCCCACGGTGGGTCGGTGTAGTCCACAAACCCAACCTAACAGTAAAGCACACTGCGATGTTTGGAGGAATAGTGGTGGCATTGGTGTTGATTAGAATTTGGATAATATTTAGATGGGTCATCGTGCAGGCTCGAGCACAGCAGGCTCAAATACAAAACCAATGGCAGCCCAGACAGGGGCATGAAGTGAACGAGATGGTACGACTATAAAGAATATGAATAACCTAAACCTTACCTCCGATTCCACAGAGTGACCGCGACACAAGTAGACCAGAACCTAACACCTGGTGACGACCAGGCTATCTGTTTAAAATTTGCAGATAAAACCATCACCGAGATGGGACCACAGTGGTGACTTCGACTCTGGGGACTCATGATACTGGGAACCTTGAGGCCCACACAAGCACTGGATAATACAGACGGACTACGAGAGATACAGCACACGCAAGAAAGACACAACTGCATCAACTATGGGGTTTTGTTTACTTTGACTGACGGAATATGCATTCCAGCAGCCAAGGACTGGAGCAAGGACAGAAGTTATTTTAACGCGTGGCTGCAAATGAATCCGGATAAGAATAGAGTATGTGTGCAATGCTCCACGGGTACAAGAAGAAGTTGCATTAGATGAAGGGGCCGGGTGTGCCCGAAGAATGTACCTTTGGAATAATTTGCGCGCCTCCTGCCCAGCCACAACCGTTAGTCACCCACAAAAAGGGGGTGGGGCTGTGTGGATACTATGAGGAGGTAGAGGCTGCCGCAATATCATTGTATGTATGCTTCTCACCTCCTCCGACACCACGCCCCATAAGAACCACCACACTGCCCATGGAATTGTCATGTCCAACAATTACAAGGGGACCAGAAAATGGGATTGTGCTGTCCAACGAGGGTGAACTATTGTATGATAATGTCAAGCATGATATTGTGCCTGTCCTGATCAATATCTCAGGTATACAGATGCCGGAATATTGTACAGAGCAGGCAAGAAATATGTATAATGTATTAAGTAAAGTTGTAATGCAGCAGGCTGCCGATACCATGGGTGCCAGTAGATTCCGAGGACAGGAGCCAGTTCATAGGACTAAGAGGGAAATAGTTAATGATGTTGCGACCGGTTTTAATGCCGGAACCTCCATAGTAAACTCACTGGACATACAAAGGCTAAATGAAAGAGTGGAGCAGCTTAAAGGGGTGATGAAGGGATTATTAGAACGGGCAGAGCAGACTCAGGAAGGTCAATCCGAACTTGGAAGAGAGGGTGCCGAAATCCAATTGGATGGCCTCTCGGTCCTGGAAGCTCAGACAAAAACAATCAATCACCTTTTCGACAGAGAGAGAGAAGATACCGCAAAACTTAGATAGGGACAACTCTGTCACGCTTATGGCCTATGGATGGTGGGACAGATACGGCACAACCTCGATCATATCCAAAGGGGGGAGTTGCCAGACTGGATAGACAGCCCACATCTGGCTCAGTTGGCCAAACTGAAGGGGATACTGGGTAATTGCACTCTGAAGGGACTAACCAGAGTATGCCCAGTGATCCCAAACTGCCGAATGGGCAAAGCTGCCGGAGTGGGAATAGCCCTGATGATACCTACACTCACACAAGTCTCAGGATCGTTTCCCGTTTATCAACTGTAGAATATCGGGATCATACGGGAAAACACCTCCCTCCATTACTATCTGACCGCAGCCCCTGCTGTCCGCAGAGATAACACACTCTATGGGATCTCCCTGACGGGATGCAAACAGACGGTTGACATTATGGTGTGCCCTCACCCGGTGGGACAGGGAGGACTAGTCGAATGTGGATTTAATCCAACCGATGGATGTGTATTGGAAATAGTACCTACCCCCACACATTTTGCCAGAACATGTTACGGGGGCAAAGGGAAATATTGTGTCTCTACCACGGCACATTCATATCGGTACAATGGCTTACAATGCCAGATCTCGCACCGAAACTTTTGCTTCAAGGCCCGACGACCTCACAATAGGACAAGCCCGCATTATCCAGGTTAGACACCGAGGCCCAAAATCATTAACTCCATCGATCAGCTCCACGATCACCTGCAGGGTTATAACGAGCCAGAGCAGGCCCCTATCCCACATTTAGTTGCAGTATTAAGGGGACTAAGACTCAGAGAAGGCCAGTGTGTCAGACTCTAACACCAACTACAGACAAAGATTGAAATACTGGAGAAGGATACTGACCAAGATTTACAAAACCAGAGTTGGTGGAGGAGGGTCTGGGACTGGGGCATGAACGTAAACATCCACCCCTGGATTGGAATAATATCACACATACTGGTAGGGGTACAGCTGGTCTTAGCACTAACATGGAGAGTCATGGCCTGTCGATCCTGCAGGCATTATGCACGACAAAGGAGTATCAGAACAAGGGCTCAAGTAAATAAAGTGACTTGTCCAGCAAAGGGACAGGGGAATCTGAACTATATCAATTTGATCTAAGCAACTGGGACTTCTGACACCACGTGACTGGTCAGCACGTTGAGGCAGGAAGTACCGGGTGGTACATAAAAATATAAGTCAAGTAACAAGTTATGTTGTCGGTTAAAGGAGACTAGGATTAATCCATTACCGAAAGGGGGGATTGTTGTAGGGCAAAGGCAAAAGCACCTGCTGAATATATGTATGCATATATGTATGTGTAAAATGGTAGCCAGATACAAAATGGCTGCCAGGGAATCTGCAAAGCACGAGGGGAATTCAGCTAACAGTTAGCTTGACTACATTTTTGGGTAGCTGATGAAACTGCAGTTCCGTGTACAGGAACACTGGAAAGAGTGAGCTCAGCAGAACGTCCTTAATCAACAAACCACAGACAAGATGTCCCAGCAGAATACTGAACAAAGAAATTCCTGTGACTGTGTAAGGATAAGGAGGTTAGGTGCAGACAGAACCCAAGGACAGTAGAGATAAGGGGATCTGGAGAATATCACGAGGCCATGAATAAGCCCCAGCTAAAACGCAGTCCCCTGGTGCCTGGGGGCCAATTCCATTGGCCCAGTGGAATCGATTTGTAATTTATAGTCCTTATAATTGGATTGTGTCCAGCCGACATGGGCTAAGTAATTGGAATGAATTTCTTTGTTTGGTGGAGTGGAGTACCTGGAGTTGGACCAGAGGCTCTCTCCCCGCCGGTGTAATAAAGGCCATTTTGGCGTTGGAACTGACCCCGAGTGTCGAGTGATTCTTCCAGGAAAAGATTTGTGCTAACATAACCCGTGCTGTACCAGCCCTGGGAGAGATTGATGGGACAGTGTAGAGGGAGCTTTAGTCTGTATCTAACCCCGTGCTGTACCTGCCCTGGGAGAGATTGATGGGACAGTGTAGAGGGAGCTTTACTCTGTATCTAACACCGTGCTGTACCTGCCCTGGGAGAGATTGATGGGACAGTGTAGAGGGAGCTTTACTCTGTATCTAACCCCGGGCTGTACCTGCCCTGGGAGAGATTGATGGGACAGTGTTGAGGGAGCTTTACTCTGTATCTAACCCCGTGCTGGATCTGTCCTGGGAGGATTTGATGGTACAGTGTAGAGGGAGATTTATTCTGTATCTAATCCATGCTTTACTTGCTCTGGGAAGATTTGATGGGACAGGTTAGAGGATGCTTTACTGTATATCTTAAATGGGCTGTATCTGCTCTGTGAGTCTTTGATGGGACAATATAGGGGGAGCTTTAATCTGTATATAACACATACTGTACCTGCCCTGGGAGGGTTTGATGTGACAGTGTCGAGGAAGCTTTAGTCTGTACCTGCCCTCTGAGTCTTTGATGAGGCAATGTAGAGGTGGCTTTGATCTGTATCAAATCCGTACTGTACCTGCCCTGACGGGTTTGATGGGACAGTATAGTGGGAGCTTTGCTCTGTATCTATCCTGTGCTGTGCCTGCCCTGGGAGGGTTTGATGGGACAGTGTAGAGGGAGATTTAAACTCGTGCTGCACTGTAATATATGCCCGGGTTTACCTGCCACCAGGGGGACCGACCGTCGAAGGTCATTGGGCCACAGGCACACACATGCAACTCTTGTATATAAAGAAAGCCTCCATGTTTAATCCTTTGTTCGAGAGCAAGAAAAGTATGGTCAGGATGCACCTGATTGAGTTCACGGTAGTAAGCCTGCTGAGTTATTGCATATGCAACATGCACCTATCCTGGAAGAGTTTGATGGGACTGTGTAGCGGGAGATTTATGTCGTAACTAATTTGTGCTGTACATGCCCTGAGAGTTTGATGGGACAATGTAGAGGAAGCTTTACGCTGTGTCTAACACGTACTGTACCTGCCCTGGGAGGCTTTGATGTGGCTGTGTAGTGGTCGCTTTACTCTTTATTTAACATTATTGTCCTTTTTAATCCACTTGTTTCACACCGAAACAAATCGTAACCGTGATGTGAATTTAACGCCACGTGATTCTTTGAAATCATCTTTAAATGATTGGGTAAAACCACTCCTTATGCCACCAAAAAACAGCTTTGAATCCAGGTCTCGGCGATAACTTTTGTAACACCATTTTTAAATTCAAAACCTTATAAAATTGACGACATGCAGCCAACGTGCAAAAATAAGAATTCTTTTAATCACCGTTAATAGCCGATAACCTTCTTCAGAATGAAATAAATAATAAAATAATTGCTGAGGAACAGTGGCATCTTCAATCATTCATTTTCTCTTTACATGTGATGAAGTTTTATCCCTATCTCATTTACACGCTGAATGAGAATGGTTTAAAATTCTAAGTGTTTATGACTCAGTTGTAAAACCATTGATTATGTGTGTGCCGATTCTTGATAGGAGGAGCACTTGAGACCGCAGTTCCAGTTCGATATCTGTATCAATAGAATCAATTTCCACCAGTTTCTTTAAACCTAATAACATAATTTATTTCTAATGGGCTGGATGCAGGAACATGATCCATGTAAAACATTGTTATCGTTTTACTTGAACTGAATGCTCATAAAATATTGGAGTGGGAACTAATTGGATAACAGCACAGCTGGCAACATTTGCGGAATAGATTCGTGCAGCCAAAATGCACAATGACAACCTGGGACTGTGCGGCACCGAATACTAGGGGAAAAACAGTTAAACACTTCGTCCCTGCGTGGGCTCGAACCACCAACCTATCGGTTAACAGCCGAACGCGCTAACCCATTGCGCCACAGAGACTGATGGAAGTATAACGTTCAAGACATCCAAAACCAGGGTGTCAGTCAGTTGAAGCTTCAGATTTCTCCGACCGGGATTGAACTTGTCCACTCTCAGTGGTACTTTTCCCAAATAAATGGAGGGACATTCATTGTGGATGCGTGGAAGCAGTCTGGTCCCGCACACTGCAGACACTTCCATGTCACCGCCAAACAGCTCTCCCACAACCGGTGTGATCTACCTTCCAGCCTTCCAGTGCCTTGTCTGTGACAAAGTATTTTGATTGTCCTGAAGCCGGTATTAGGTTTGAATTTCTTTTCAGCTCCTGACTGCGGATTTTCCTGTGATTAACCGGGAACTAAATGCTTACAGGGACAGTTGGATTCACCATTTCTTTGCTTGGTGAAATTTCAAAGATTGAAAGCGACACACATCAACCCCAAACCTCCCGTGAGATGTAAGCCCAGTTGCTGTTTCAAGCTTGAATGCAGGTACAAGCAGAACTTATTCAAAGAAAGTCCAAGTCCCTGAGACGCCTGATTATTTGCACCAAACTCCTTTGCTTAAGTTGAGGTTCATGTTTGGTGATCTGGGCACATCTTTCCCCAAACTACAACACTTCAAACATAACATCAACGGCTGTAAAGCACTTTGGGGCGTCATGAGTTCCTGAAAGGCGCTGCAGGAATGCAAGTCCTTCTTTGCAAAAGTTCGATGCAATTTCAAAATTTGCGAGCAATATCAGGGCTCCTCTGGGACCCCTCGTAAATTTCAATTAACAACTCCGAAAGGAGAATCATAATCCTAGACCAACGAGCCAACTGTTTGACAAACGTGAAGATAAGTTGTAACCATGATCAAAGCATTTTTTTGTGTGTCGCTATTAAGAACATAAGAACTTAAGAACTAGGAGCAGGAGTAGGCCATATGGCCCCTCGAGCCTGCTCCGCCATTTAACATGATCATGGCTGATCCGATCATGGACTCAAGTCCACATCCCTGCTCGTTCCCCATAAGCCTTAGTCCCTTAACCAGTTAGGAAGCTATCTCTGTCTTAAATTTATTTAATGTCGTGGTTTTCGCAGCTCTCTGACGCAGTGAGTTCGACAGATTTACAACACTCTGAGAGAAGAAATTCCTCCTCATCACAGATTTAAATGGGTGGCCCCTTATTCTGAGATTATGCCCCCTAGTTCCCGTCTCCCCTATCAGTGGAACCATCCTCTCTGCATCCACCTTATCAAGCTCCCTCATTACCTTATACGTTTCGATAAGATCACCTCTCATTCTTCTGAATTCCAATGAGTAGAGGCCCAACCTACTCAACATTTTCTCATAAGTCGACCGCTCATCTCCAGAGTCAACCCAGTGAACCTTCTCTGAACTGCCTCCAAAGCAAGTATATCCTTTCGTAAATATTGTAAGTGTTTGTAATCCTCGCCCAATTGCCAGACGGACCGTTTGCATCGCCCCCACATTACGAAAGTTCTGGATCCGGGAATTATTATTCAGAGTGCAAATTAAATGAGTCACGGAAAGGGATACTTTGGTGATAAATCGTAGTATATTTATTTGGTCTAACATACAATGGCTAAAACATGCACTGCGAAACGAAATCACTGTCTCTGTGGAAAATAAAATCCAGGTTACAAACAACATACATGCAGTACAGAAATGAACCGAGTAACACGCAGTAATTCCCTGGTGGATTCTAACCCCACCCCTACCAATGAATTACCCTCCCCAGAATAGCCCTGAAAAGCTTCACTTCTGAGAAAAGCCTGAGCCCTTACCCAGCTGGCCTGGGATATCTGGTTACTGGCTTGGGACACTCGCGACCATGTTTACCACCACACGCAGCCCGGTACCTTGCTCAGCTTAGCTGTGGGAAGTCACTGCCTGGTCTTCAGTCTCGGTGGCTTCTTCTGCAGTACTGCGGCCCCTTCCTCTGGTACATCGATCGGTGGAGCGAGAGCGAGAGGGAGAGGGGGCTCTCTCTCGACACAAGCTGCAAGCTGCAAGCTCCAAGCTTCACACCAAGCTCCAAGCTAAAAATAAAGTGGAAAGGACCCTGTCTTTCTGGGAGTCTTGCTACCACTATCTTTCCCGCCAATCTTTAAAACCCCTTTGTTTCTAAGCACGGGTACTTAGTCAGTGATGGGCCATCCCACCCATGCATTGGGGTGATGGCCCTTAGTCTGGGCATCTCTCTGAGCCTTTCTGTTGGGAAAGACCGGCTCCTCCTTGGCTGGCCACGCTGCTGGGTTCATTGTTCTGTGTCTCCTTCTGAGATGCAGGTGAGAAGTGCTTTTATAAATTAGAGTGGCTTTGTCAGTGGCCCCCTTTCCTGGCCGACAGCTCTTTTGTCAATGGATGACTGACAGGTCTTTTGTCCCAGCTCACTGCCATGCGGTCTCTGGAGTTTTAATAAAACCAGCTTTTTCACATATCTGCGCAGGGTGTCCCCAGCACAGGGAAAATAGTCTCAGAAAAATAAAATCCAAAAAATATTCTCGACTGAGTCCATTCTTTAAACAGAAACTTTGCGATCTCTTCATTCTGCTCTACTAATTATCGATCTTGCCACGTAAAATGCATTAATGTAAAATTAATGAAAAGAAAATGCAACGTTTTGTCGAGTGCAAAACATGCAGTGCCTGCATTTCAAAAAGCATGGATTTTATTCATCCTGCGGAATGCATATTGCACAGATAATCTCAGCACACATTGTGCAGGCAAAGGCAGCATTGGACAACAAAGTGATTTGTCCTCCGCTGATTTGTAGCAGATAACTGACGGTTGAGCACACAATTTGACAACGAGACTTGTCGATCAAGCATCAATGAAAAAGGCAACAAAACTGCCCACCAGCACCAGGTGTCTTTCACATGTTTGTCCCAAATTTGCAGCAGCTGGGACAACAAGAATTTAGGTTTCACCGAGATTTGAACTCAGATCACTAGATTTAAAGTCAAGAGGGCTCACCATTACACCATGGAACCAACTATGCCAAAACTTTTGAAACATACTTCGTCACAGACAAGGCAACGGAAGGCTGGAAAGTAGATCACACCGGTTGTGGGAGAGCTGGTTGGTGGTGACATCGAAGTGTCTGCAGTGTGTGGGACCAGACTGCATCCACACATCCACAATGAATGTCCCCCCCTTTACTTGGGAAAAGTACAACTGAGAGTGGATAAGTTCCATCCCGGTCGGAGCAATCTGAAGTTTTAACTGACTGACACCCTGGTTTTGCATGTCTTGCAGTGTGTATCTGTGGTGCAATGGTTTAGCGCATTCGGCTGGTAACTGAAAGGTGGGTAATCCAAACCCATCTCCGGGCGAAGCCTTTTAATGTTTTTCCCCGAGGATTCGGTGCCCCACAGTTTCGAGTTGGTATTGTGCATTTTGGCTGCACGAATATATTCCGCAAACTTTGCCAGCTGTGCTGTTATCCAGTGAGTTCCCACTCCAATAATTTTATGAGCATTCAGCACAAGTAAAACGATAAAAAATTTTTACATGGATCGTGTTCCTCCATCCAGTCCAATCAAAATAAATTATGTTATTGTGTTTAAAGGAACTGGTGAAAATTAATTCTATTGATACATATATCGAACTGGAACTTCGGTCTCAAGTGCTCCTCCTATCAAAAATAGACACACACACAATCAATGGTTTTACAACTGAGTCATAAACACTTACAATTTCTCATACAGCATGTAAATGAGATAGGGATAAAAATTCATCACATGTAAAGAGAAAATGAATGATTAAAGATACTACTGTCCCTCAGTAACTATATTATTATATATTTCATCCTGAAAAAGGTTATCGATTATTTAACGGTGATTAAATGAATTCTTATTTTTTCATATTAGCTGCATGTCGTCAATTTTATAAGGTTTTGAATTGAAAAAAGCTGTTACAGAAGTTACCGCCCTGACCTGGAATCGAAGCTGTTTTTTGGTGGTATAAGGAGTGGTTTTACCCAATCATTTAAAGGTGATTTCAAAGAATCACATGGCGTTAAATTCAGATCAAATTTACAATGTGTTTCGGTGTGAAAGATGTGTTTTGAAAAGGACAATAATGACACCAAGCATTACGATGCAGCGATGCAGCAATGCAGCGTTCACTGGTGGTCTAGTGATTAGGATTCGGCGCTCTCACCAGCGCGGCCCTGGGTCGATTTCCGGCCAGGGAAATTGCACTTCCATCAAAATTAAAACCTTATAAGAGTTACATGCATCTCATGTGGAAAAAAAGATTCATTGATTTAAATATCATTAATTAATCCATTGTAGAACTTCAACCATTTATTTTGCCCTGAGTACGTGAGGAACTTTTATCCCGACCTCATTGTATTTTAGGAGCATGGTCCAGCCCCGGTATCTCCACCTGTGAAAGTAGGAAACTGCTGGAAATACACAACAGGACGGGTAGCCTTTGAAAAACAATTAAATCCAGGTTAAAGACTCTCTTCCTTCCCCTGCCCTTAGCGGGACACTTGTTCCCCTTTAATTTTACAGACTGACTGAGTTCACTAACCGCGGGGAGAGAGTAGGTGTCTCCGCGACCCCACTGTGCTAACATGGAAGATAACACGATGGGGATGTGGGGTGGTGGGTGGGGATCAGTGACATGTTTGTGTAACGGGCAGCGGAGGAGAAGGATTGACAGCTGCCAGTGAGGGACAGAAGTTGTTTAAGGTGAGCCAACACATTCCCGATCAGCACAGAAGTCATTCACTGGTCAGCTGCCCTGTGCAGTACGTCTGGTCAGAGCGGTTTCCGCAGTGGAGCCGTTATCACGTTTGCTTTCCACGCGAAAGGATCCCGTGCAGGAAGATTATGTTTAAACTTGCTGTGGATGAACAGCCATGGGCGGGTTTATTCTCCTGTCAAAAGGGCGACAGAGGCTTCTCCCTTATTCTTTAATTGCTCTTTATTTAACTTCACTAAATGGATACATTTTAGTGAGATAAATTGTTCCAGAGTGTCGCCCACTTCATCTTTTGTTCCCTTTTAAACACATAAAATAAGGCCGGGAAATAAATACAGAAAACAATGCCGAGGGATACAGACAAGTGGAAGAGAGAAGGGGAAATACTGCCCCTACCCAGAACTAATGCAGAAACTCCTTTGCTGCGGTCGGGGTGGCCACCCACAGCCTGGATACACTAACGTCCCAACAGCTCATTGACTGTCGGAGTGGGACCGTGCGGCGCTTCAGAAGACAGGTCGAAAAAGCAAAGTCACTGATTCAGTCCCATGTGCTTCTCTGACTGACACCGGGGAAACGGTGAGTCAGATTTTGGAGCATAGGTCTGGTTATTATGAAACAGCAAAGAAAATATTAAGTCTGGAATTAAATTATTTAATGTGTATCCTGCTCGTTTAGTGGTTCGGCATTCACAGAGGGAGCCCGAGTTCGGAAAGTAACTTTTTAATTCAAACTTTTTTCAAATAATTACATGCAATTAATTAAACTCTATAAGAGGCGAGGTGATTAAAACATCTCCGATCGGAAAGGAATTGTCCGCGGGAAGCCTCCAACCGGATTTTTTGGTCCAATATTCCCACCCGGATTGTTTTACAGACTTACAGTCAATACTTCAATAACTGAACTGTAATAATTTCAGGAGCTTTCATCATAGATGATATTTTACACCCTATCTGACTTAACACACTCTGAATTTTTGAAATTGGTTTAAAATGTTCATTGCTCAGAAGACAAGGAACCTGGGGTACTTTTTTCAATTTATTTCACAGCAAATATATTCTAAAATGATTTTGCTGCCCAGGATCAAAGTGGGGCCCTTTCGTGTGTGAGGTGAACATGATAACCAATACACTACAGAAACCATTGCTGAACTTAGTGCCCAGAGAGAAGTGTTAAGCCAGAAGGTGAATCCCTTTCTGTGAAAAAATCTTTCACAAACATTTCTCTGACTGAAGCTGCACAAGTCAAAAATGTTGCTTTCAAAGTCGTCAAACTCACAAATTAACGCAACCCCGAATTTTCTGGATCAGAGAGCTCTAGTTGTGCCGACTCAATCCATAAATCTGACTTTACACACCCTGTATTTTAGGAGATTGGTTTAAAATGTTCATTGCTCGTAAGACACGGAACCTGGGGCTACTTTTGATCAATTTATTTCACAGCAAATATATTCTGAAATGAAGCACATGCCCAGGCTCAAACCGGGGACATTTCATGTGGGAGGTGAACATGATAACGGCTACACTATGTAAACCTTTCCTTAACCTAGCCCCCGGTTCGTCATTTGTACCACAATTGAACCCAATGAGATCGGAATAAAAGTTCCTCACAGGCTCATGGCAAAGTAAATGGTAAAAGATTTATAAAATAATGTGTGTATTAATTAATGATGTTCAAGTCAATGATTCTTATTTTTTATACATGATCTGCATATAGATCTGTAAAAAAAATGAACTCTTTTTTTTATACGGTTTTGAATTAAAAGTACAACTTCCCAGGGTGGGAATTGAACCCAGGACAAAGCGTTGAGAGCATGGAATCCTTGCCACTCGACAACCAGGGACCGATCTTCTGTTTTATTGCTGCCTCGTTATAGTTCATGACATTATTGTCATTTTCAGTTCACTTGATTCACACCGAAACAGATTGAACCGTTGTGTATGCATGCCTGTTTACTGTGTGATGTCTCTAACACTGCTATGCAACACTGAATGTACTCTGACACTGTACACACATTACCTACACCAGAGGATGCTGCTGCTTGAGACCGAAAGGTTACCTGCAACCCAGTATATAAAGGAGCTCACCGCTTGATGTCCTCACTCGAGGAGCTTCAAATAAAGGACTACAGGTCTGCACAATTTAAGTATCATACCCTGCCTCGTGGAGTCATTACTAAAGGTGCCTACATACACGACAGTAAACGTGATCTTAAATTCACGCCACTTGAGATCACATTCAAGTGATTAACTGAATCCACCCCTTGTGCCACCGCAACACAGGTTCGATTCTTGGTCAGGGAGATAATATTTACAACACAGTTTTCAAACGAATAGCCCTATATAAATGTCAACATGCAGATAATGTAAAAAAATGAATTCATTTAATCACGTTCAACTAACCGATAACTTTCTTTTGCAGAATTAAAGAAATGATAATATGGTTACTGAGGGATAGTGGTACATAAGAACATAAGAACATAAGAGCTCGGAACAGGAGTCGGCCATCGAGCCCCTCGAGCCTGCTCCGCCATTTAACAAGATCATGGCTGATCTGGCCGTGGACTCAGCTCCACTTATCCGCCCGCTCCCCATAACCCTTTATTACCTTATTGGTTAAAAATCTATCTATCTGTGACTTGAATACATTCAATGCGCGAGCCTCAACTGCTTCCATGGGCAGAGAATTCCACAGATTCACAACCATCTGGGAAAAGGAATTCCTTCTCAACTTGGTTTTAAATTGGCTCCCCCGTATTTTGAGGCTGTGCCCCCGAGTTCTAGTGTCCCCGACCAGTGGAAACAATCTCTCTGCCTCTATCTTGTCTATCCGTTTCATTATTTTAAATGTTTCTAGAAGATCACCCCTCATCCTTCTGAACTCCAACGAGTAAAGACCCAGTCTACTCAATCTATCATCATAAGGTAACCCCCTCATCTCTGGAATCAGCCCAGTGAATCGTCTCTGTACCCCCTCCAAAGCTAGTATATCAAACCTTAAGTAAGGTGACCAAAACTGCATGCAGTACTCCAGGTGCGGCCTCACCAATACCCTCTGCAGTTGCAGCAGGACCTCCCTGCTTTTGTACTCCATGCCTCTCGCAATGAAGGCCAACATTCCATTTGTCTCCCTGATAACCTGTTGCACATGCAAACTAACGTTTTGGGATTCATGCACAAGGACCCCCAGGTCCCTCTGCACCGCAGCATGTTGCAATTTCTCCCCATTCAAATAATATTCCTTTTTTCCTGTTTTTTTTCCCAAGGTGGATGACCTCACACTTTCCGACATTGTATTCCATCTGCCAAACCTTAGCCCATTCATTTAACTTATCTAAATCTCTTTGCAGCCTCTCTGTGTCCTCTACACAACCTGCTTTTCCACTAATCTTTGTATCATGTGCAAATTTTGTTGCACTACACTCTGTCCCCTTTTCCGAGGTCATCTCTGTATATTGTAAACAGTTGTGGTCCCAGCACCGATCCTTGTGGCACACCATTAACCACCGATTTCCAACCCGAAAAGGGCCCATTTATCCCGACTCTCTGCTTTCTGTTAGCCAGCCATTTCTCTATCCATGCTAATGCATTGCCACTGACTCCGCGTACATTTATCTTCTGCAGTAACCTTTTCTGTGGTACCTTATCGAATGGCTTTTGAAAATCTAAATACACCACATCTATCGGTACACCTCTATCCACCATGCTCGTTATATCCTCAAAGAATTACAGTATATTAGTTAAACATGATTTCCCCTTCATGAATCCATGCTGCGTCTGCTTGATTGCACTATTCCTATCCAGATGTCCCGCTATTTCTTCCTTCATGATAGTTTCAAGCATTTTCCCTACTACAGATGTTAAACTAACCGGCCTGTAGTTACCTGCCTTTTGTCCGCCCCCTTTTTTAAACAGAGGCGTTACATTAGCTGCTTTCCAATCCGCTGGTACTTCCCCAGAGTCCAGATAATTTTGGTAGATTATAACGAATGCTTCTGCTATAACTTCCGCCATCTCTTTTAATGCCCTGGCATTTCATCAGGACCAGGGGACTTGTCTACCTTGAGTACCATTAGCCTGTCCAGCACTACCCCCGTCGTGATAGTGATTGTTTCAAGGTCCTCTCTTCCCACATTCCTGTGACCAGCAATTTTTGGCATGATTTCTGTGTCTTCCATTGTGAAGACCAAAGCAAAATAATTGTTTAAGGTCTCAGCCATTTCCACATTTCCCATTATTAAATCCCCCTTCTCATCTTCTAAAGGACCAACATTTACTTCAGTCACTCTTTTCCGTTTTATATATCGGTAAAAGCTTTAACTATCCGTTTTTATGCTTTGCGCAAGTTTACCTTCGTAATCTATCTTTCCTTTCTGTATTGCTTTCTTAGTCATTCTTTGCTGTCATTGAAAATTTTCCCGATCTTCTATTTTCCCACTAACCTTGGCCACCTTATACGCATTGGTTTTTAATTTGATACTCTCCCTTATTTCCTTGGTTATCCACGGCTGGTTATCCCTTCTTTTACTACCCTTCTTTTTCACTGGAATATATTTTTATTGAGCACGATGAAAGAGCTCCTTAAAAGTCCTCCACTGTTCCTTAATTGTGCCACCGTTTAGTCTTTGTTTCCAGTCTAATTTAGCCAACTCTGCCCTCATCCCACTGTAGTCCCCTTTGTTTAAGCATAGTACGCTCGTTTGAGACACTACTTCCTCACCCTCAATCTGTATTACAAATTCAACCAGACTGTGATCACTTATTCCGAGAAGATCTTTCACTAGCTTCAATCATTAATTTTCTCTTTACATGTGATGAACTTTTATCCCTATCGCGTTTACACACTGTATTTTAGGAGAATGGTTTAAAATTTTAAGTGCTTATTGTCATATATTCATAACATTGTAACCCATATATAATCTGACCTTAGTTGTACACTGTGAGAACAATGACCACTAGGGGGTGAACATGTGGGAGACACTTCTAACCTGGACCTTCAGGTATAAAAGGGGAAGCTCCACCCACTTTCATCACTTGAGTGCTAAGGAATAAAGGACAGGCCACAGACTGACCTTCTCTCAAGCATGGGCCTCGTGTGCATTTATACTGTATAGTAAGGATGTATCAATGGCGACGAGAAACTGGGATTTAAACCACGTGAGCATGGCCACGAGCAGAACAGACGAGAGATACTGTGTTAAGGAATGGTTAGGACAGAGACTCAATATTGTTGAAGCAGCACACAGTTCTCCAGGCAGACAAGGGCAATCAGGGATGCCCCAACATGTAGTCGAACCCAGAGGGGGAGTTCGACAGAGATAATGGCTAGCAGAATGGTGATTCACACCATTGCAAGGGACAATGTGGCCAGTAATGGGGCAATCAACACCTATTAATGGCACACTCAAGGACAGTCACAGGGGTAGTCAGGGACGATTGACTAGCAAGGGACCTTTTGTTTCCAACAACAGCTCATGTTGGAGGCATGGAGGCACAAACTCAGCCGGTGTTTGCAGAGATGAGCAAAATACCTAGAGAAATTGCAGAAATGAACGCTGGGGGAAATCACTGGAAGTTGAAGTTCAGTGAGTTCATGTGGAGCACGCATACAGTTCATACACCAGGACGCCACCGATAATGATGAAAGTGCTCCTCAGTGGCATCCCAGTATCAATGTAGCTAGACACGGGGGCTAGCCAGTCCCTGATGGATATCAAATAGTTTGAAAAGTTGTGGGCGTCCAAGGCCAGTAGGGCCAAAATTATCACTGACTGATGCACAGCTACGGACATACACCAAGGAGATCAGTCCGGTGCTTGGCAGCGCCACGGTAATCGTGACCCACAAAGATTCGGAGAACAGGTTGCCACTCTGGGTTGTCCCGGGGGACGGTCCCGCACTACTGGGGAGGAGTTGGCTTGCTGTCATAAACTGGAAATGGGGCAATGCCAATGCTATTTCCTCTGTGGAGCGAGTATCATGCTCACAGGTCCTGCACAAATTTGACTCATTATTTCAACCCAACTTTGGCACTTTCATGGGGGCCAAGGTAGTGATTCACATAAAACCGGAAGCCAGGCCAGGACACCATGAGGCCAGAGCAGTGCCGTACGTGATGCGGGAAAAGATAGAAGGTGAATTGAACCGCCTGCTGAGAGAAGGCATCATCTTGCCAGTCGAATTCAGTGACTGGGCGAGACCGATTGTACCAGTGTTCAAGGCGGATGGGTCGGTCAGGATATATGGTGATTACAAGTCCACCATCAATTGGGTGTCACTCCAAGACCAGTACCCACTACCGAGAGTGGAGGACCTATTTACGATGCTATCCGGTGGCAAACTTTTTTCAACATTGGACGTGACCTCAGCTTACATGACCCAGGAGCTGGCGAGAGAGTTGAAGAAGTAGACCACCATCACGACACACAAGGGGCTGTTTGAGTACAACAGATGTCCGTTTGGGATTCGCTCGACCGCCGTGATCTTCCAACGAAATATGGAAAGCCTCCTCAAGTCGATTCCAGTGACGGTAGTTTTTCAGGACGACATCCTCATCACGGGTTACGATACTGAAGAACACCTCCACAACCTGGAGGAGGTGCTACGCAGACTGGACCGGGTAGGGCTGCGACTGAAAAAGGCGAAGTGCATCTTCCTAGCTCCAGAGGTAGAATTCCTGGGGATGAGGGTAGGAGTAGACGGGATGAGCCCTACTGCGTCCAAGACGGAAGCGATCCAGAGAGCACCCAGAACCCGTAACACGACGGAGCTGCGTTTGTTCCTGGGGCTCCCGAACTACTTGGTAACTTTCTTCCCAAATTGAGCACGCTGCGAGAGCCGCTACACCTGCTCCTAAGCAAAGGTCGCGAATGGGTCTGGGGGGACAGCCAGGAAAGGGCTTTTAATAGAGCACACAATTTGTTATGTTCCAACAATCTGTTAACGCGATATGACCCATGTAAGAAACTTGTGTTAACGTGCGATGCGTCGTCCTATGGTGTCGGGTGTGTGTTGCAGCATGTCAATGCCAAGGGTCAGTTACAGCCGGTAGCTTATGCCTCCAGAGGTCTGTCCCAGGCAGAAAGGGGCTACCGGATGATAGAAAAGGAGGCGCTCGCATGTGTATATGATGTAAAGAAAATGCACCAGTACCTGTTTGGCAGGAAATTTGAGCTGGGGACAGATCACAAACCCCTAACGTCACTTTTGGCCGACAACAAGGTCATAAATGCAAACGCATCGGTCCGCATACAGAGGTGGGCACTCACGTTAGCCACCGATGACGAAACAATTCGGCACAGATCGGGCACCGAAAACTGCGCCGATGCACTCTGCAGGCTCCCACTACCCACCACTGAGGGGGCTACCGAGCATGCCGCTGAGATGGTCATGGCTGTTGAAGCTTTCGCAAGCGAAGCCTCACCCGTGACAGCCCGTCAGATTAAAGTCTGGACAAATAGAGACCCGCTATTGTCTCTAGTCAAGAAATGTGTCCTGAATGGGGACTGGGCAGCCACGTACAGGGCATGCCCTGAGGAATTTAAACCATTTCACAGGCGCAGGGATGAACTCTCGATTCAGACTGATTGCCTACTTTGGGGAAACCGCGTAGTCATGCCCCAGATGGGCAGAGAGGTGTTCATCAGAGAACTCCACAATGAGCATCCGGGCATTGTCATGATGAAGGCAATTGCCAGGTCACACGTTTGGTGGCCAGGGATAGATGCAGATCTGGAACTTTGTGTTCGCAGGTGCAACACGTGTGCCCAGCTAGGCATTGCGCCCAGGGAAGTCCCCCTTAGACCCTGGCCATGGCCTGCCAAGTCTTGGTCACGCATCCATGATGACTACGCAGGTCCTTTCATCAGATAAATGTTTTTGGTTGTAGTAGACGCCCACTCCAAATGGATTGAGTGTGACATTTTAAATCAAGCACATCCTCTGCCACAGTAGAAATTCAACGGGCAATGTTCGCCGCCCACGGTCTACCAGACATCTTGGTCAGCGACAATGGCCCGTGCTTCACAAGCACTGAATTCCAGGACTTCATGGCAGGCAATGGAATTAACCATGTCAGCAAGGCACCGTTCAAGCCAGCCGCAAACAGCCAGGCAGAACGAAAAGTGCAGATAATCAAACAGGGGATGCTCAGAATCCAAGGGGGTTCCCTACAAAGCCACTTATCACGCCTCCTATTTGCCAATAGATCCTGACCACACTCGCTCACAGGGGTTCCACCAGCAGAGCTGCTACTGAAAAGGTCGCTCATAACCTGTTATCCCTTATACACTCCACCATGAAAGAAATTGTTGAGAGCAGGCGCCAATCACAATATAACTACCATGACAGGAATGCGAGGGCTCGATGTGTTGGTGTAAATGACCCTGTTGTTGTCCACAACTACACTGCAGGGCCTAAATGGCTCGCAGGCACTGTGATTGCCAAAGAGGGTAATAGGATGCTGGTAGTTAAACTTACCAATGGACAAATCTGCCGCAAACACGTGGATCAAACAAAAAGGAGGTTCAGCAACCCCATAGAAGAAGCAGAGGAAGAACACGATATAGAGTTCACTCCAGCACAGGTGACCGAACACCGGAACCAAAGGGAGGAGAGCCCAGTCACTGTGGGCAGTCCGGATAGGCCTGAGGCACCGCAAACAGCAGACACACAGGCCAGCGCCCAACAACCGGAGCTCCAACTCAGGCGCTCTACAAGAAAGCGTAAACCACCAGAGAGACTTTGTGATCCCAATAAGACTTTGGGGTGGGAGGTGATGTCATGTATTCAACCAGCATTGTAACCCATGTATAAACTGACTAGTTGTACACTGTGAGAACAATGACCACTAGGTGGTGAACATGTGGGAGACACTGCTAACCTGCACCTTCAGGTATAAAAGGGGAAGCTCCACCCAATTTCATCACTTGAATGCAAAGGAATAAAGGACATGTCACAGACTGATCTTCTCTCAAGCATGGGCCTCGTGTGCATTTATACTGTACAGTAAGGACGTATCACTTATGACACCAGGAACCCGGTGAAACTTTTGTTAAAATTAACAGGACCAAATATTTCACAGAAAAAATCTTCTCGAACATAATGTTTTTAGATCATGCACTGGTCGATCATTCTTCGGTGCAAAGTGGATGAACTGACTCTTCCCCACATTGAACCCCAGTAATCACAGTTAAGGGGAGGTTTAATAGAGGTTTTCAGAATTATGGGGAAACTGTTTCCAAGGGCAGGAGTGTCGGTAACCAGAGGACACAGACATAAGATAATTGGTAAAAGGAAAAATCCGGGGCGGGGGGTGTGGGGTGAGGAGATGTATTTTTACCTGCTCCTGATCTTTTCATGTTTATGATCTTTTGACCTTTCACAGGAGAACAATCTCGCCCCTGAGCATGTATGAGGAGAAAGCTCCAGAAAATATTCAATATTCCCACCTGGTGAGCTTTCGCGTGTGAGGCGAACGTGTTCACCGCGACACTGCGGAAACATCTCCACTTTCAGCACCCGGTAGACGGAAATGTGAAGCGAGCAGGTGAACTGCTGAATCCCACTTTTATGGAGTTGGTCGTGGTGCCAAACAAATGGGTTTTGCTTAATGACGATAATAAAGAAGTGGGACTCGAACCCACACTTCCAGAAAAAACTGCAAACTAAACACAGCACCTGAGACCGCTCGGCCATCCTGACTATTTCATGCTGTATGTGGCCATCTGCAGGTTGATTTTGAACTTTTGTGTCCTGTCACAAGAAATAAATGAGGGCAGCAGGCGTATCTCTGTCTGACACTGGGGAAACAGTGAGACAGACCTTGGAGCAAGGGTCTGGTTATTGTAAAACAGCAAAGAAAATATTAATTCTGGAATTATCCAAAAGCAATGTGACCCCAACGTAAAATAATCCGGGGCTCAGTTTTGCCAGTATTTTCACAACTTAATGTTGCAATGTGAAACAAGGCAGGAAATCAGTGGTGAAGATAAAATCCCACGGTGCTCATTTTCAGATTCAACACAGTACGATTTGAAATAAAGTGAAAGAATTTTACAGTGAAAAGATTTAGAAGTGTTACTTGTATTTGTGTTTTGAATTAAACTTTATGGCGTCTGACTCCCGTTCATGCCTCTGCTGAATAAGAAAGGAGGGTTTGACGTTGACCAGACTGCACTGCCCCTGATATTTGTGAGCTCATCCTTTATATTCCGTGGTTTCTCGCCCTTTGATGGGCTGCAGTGTAGCGGATATCACGTTGGCCTCACACGCGAAAGGTCCCCGGTGGATCCGTTTTCTCTCACTGAAAGTTATCTATTTATTGAAGTGAAATACAGAGCAATTAAGGAATAAGGGAGCCCTTTTGCCAGAAGAATAAATAGCAAATAAAAACAGCAAATGCTGAAAATCTCATCAGGTCAGGCAGCATTTGCCAGGAGACTAAACTTGCCTCCGATTCTTCATCTGCAGTAAGTTTAGGGAAATTCCAACGTCCTGGGCCCGTATTTCTTGCCCAGCAAATATCCTCAAAAACCTTGCAGCTGAAAAAGCAAGCGCATAGCGTAATTTTACAGTCACAAGTGTTTAAAAACAATCATAACCACAATAAAATAAAATAAACACAATGTATTGTGAAAAACTCTGCCAACTAAGGTAAGTTTATTTTTAACCCGAATTACAAAGCTTAAAAAAAATTGGAACAATCTTGTCTTTTTCTAATGCGTTTATTAACTTTAATTTCAATTAATTTTAATTATGTGAGGTCTGTTTTTTATTATTTCTCAGTGTGTGTGTGTTTTTTGTTCTCATGAATAGCACTGAGAACTCGAAGATCCGCGAGTCCCATTGCTATTAATGGGAAAGCTGTGGAATACGTACCTGATTGGCTGAGCAGTCACACGTGGGATCCCTCCGGACGGGAGCGTGCTTCGCAGCGCGGGCAGAGAAGGCCTCCCCAGCGGAATCCACGGTGCCTCCTAGACCACCAGGTAGGTTCGTAAAACATCTCCGGTCGGAAGGGAATTGTCCGCGGGAAGCCTCCAACCGGAATTTTTGGGCCAATATTCCCACCCGGATTGTTTAGCAGACTCACAGTCGAGACTTCAAAAACTGAACTGTAATAATTTCAGGAGCTTTAATCATCGATGACATTTTACACCCTATCTGACTTAACATACTCTGTATTTTATCAGATTGGTTTAAAATGTTCATTGCTCAAAAGACAAGGAACCTGGGGCACTTATGTTCAATTTATTTCACAGCAAATATATTCTAAAATGATATTTCTGCCTGGGCTTGAACTGGGGACCTTTTGTGTGTGAAAGACTAACATGATAATTGCTATACAATGGAAACCATTGCTTAACTTCCTGCCCAGAGAGAAGTGTTAAAACAGAAGGTGTAATTCTGAATCCCTTTCTGTGAAAATATCATAACACAAACATTTCTCTGACCGAAGCTGCACAAGTCAAAAATGTTCCTTTCAAAGTCGTTAAACTCCCAAATTTCCGTGCCCCCCGAATCTTCTGAATCAGAAAGCTCTAGTTGTACCGACTCAATCCATAAATAACAAATAAAAACAGAATTGCTGGAAATCTCAGCTGGTCAGACAGCATCAGCGTTTTTACCAGGAGACTAAGCTCGCCTCCGAATGTTCATCCACAGCAAGTTTAAACATAATATAGAATCATGGAACGGTTACAGCACGGAAGTAGTCCGTTCGGCCTGTCGAGCCCGTGCCGACTCTCAGCTAGTCCCACTCCTCCGGCCTTTACCCGTACCCCTGAGATATTTTTCATTCAGATACTTATCCAAATCCATTTTGAAAGATAAGATTAATTCGGCCTCTGCCACCCTTTCAGGCAGCGCATTCCGGATCCGAACCACTCGCTGCCAAATGGCCTCCTCCTGTTCCAATGTTGCTGTGTATAAAGTCTGGGAAACACGAGATCAATTCCTGCCACTCTCACAGCCTTCCTAAATATATCACCGTCATTCTATTCTCGTAAAACCAGCTCCTGAAGTATCGGCCAGCTGTGTTGGTTGGACCTCTGGTTATGTTCCTTAGACAACATCTACCACTGTCTGTCTGTAGTGTCGTGGTTATCATGTTCCCGAAACACACCAAAGGTCCCCGCGTGGAATCATTTTGAAAACTTTAAAATGGACCGAATGGCCGACACCAGTTCCTAATTCTTACGTTCTTATGATCTTATGTCCTTTCACTGGAGAACAATCCTTCCCCTGAACATGCATGAGGAGAAAGTTCCAACAAAATATTTCCACCCAGTGAGCTTTCCCGCGTATGAGGCGAATGTGTAAAACGCTACACTGCGGACACATCTCCATTTGCAGCACCAGGTCAGACGGAAATGTTAAGCGAGCAGCTGAACTGCTGAATCCCACTTTTAAGGACTTTGTCGTGGTGTCAGAACAAATTCTGGGTGAGCCTCCATTTGCCGGCGAAGTTTGAACTTGCGGTTAGAACTTTTGCAAAGAATGACTTGCATTTTTACGTGGCATTTCAACAGCTCAGGATATCCCCAAGTGATTTAAAGTCAATGAAGTACCGATGAAGCCTTGTAATGTGGGGAAATATGTGCCCCAATCACCCCACACGCATCTCAACTCTTTCAGAAGCAGGAGAGTGTTTAACCTGGGTCGATAACATAAAGTAATGGGCTCATTAACGATTAAAGCCCATTATTAATCCTCTCACACACCTCAGTTATGTTTATGCAATGCATCGATGGAAACTTCAACAACTGAACTTTACTGTGTTAAGGAACTTTAATCATTGATGAAGTTTTATCTCCTATCTGATTTTACACACACTGTATTTTAGGAGAGTGAGTTAAAATGCTCATCGCTCATGATACAAGGAACCTGGGGCGACTTTTTAAAATGTATCCCACAGAAAAATATTCGCTAAAATAATGTTTCTGTCCGTGCTCAAACCGAGGATATTTCACATGTGTGGCGAAGGTGATAACCGTTGCACGACGGAAACCTCTGCTTACACCTCGAAAAACAGCATCCTGCAGCGCTGCCTCACTTCCCAGCAACAGTTCAAAGCCACAAACAAACCCATCGATTATTCCCACTTCCCCACCTCCACAGATACTGCCCGACCTGCTGAGTGTTTCCAGCATTTTCTGTTTTTACTGAATACACAAACACAGGTATTCGTTCAAAATCAAACTGGAGGTGGCCACACACAGATTAAACAGAGCCAGACAGACAGACAGGATGGGGAAACACAGGGAAATGGGACGGAACCAACAGGCGCCTCACCGACAGGGAACGTGATTTACATAATCCTTGCTAGCTCAGTGGATACAACATGAGGCTCTTATTCTCAGGGTTGTGGGTTTGAGCCCCAGGTTGGGTGAATCATTATTGTTAAATTTTATGTCGCTTTCCTGGGCAAACTTCATCAATTAACCGATCAGCTTCTTTTGCACAGTGAAAGTAATGCTAACTGAGGGAAAGTCGATAATTGACTAATTGGTTCTGTGTTTTGCATGTTAACTGTTGAAACATATCCCATTTTACACACTGTACTTCAGGCATCTGATTCAGAATGTTCATTGTAACATGAACGTGCCCCTGGGGAAACAGTGAGACAGGATTTAGAGCAAGGGTCTGGTTATTGTGAAACAGCAAACACAATATCAATTCCGGAAGAACAACAGCTAAATTAACTGATTTGAACACGCAGCCTCCTGATCGGGAGTTAGACCCGTAACCGTTGCACCACGATGTCCAGATTCTACAACAGTCCCAGCGGATCGGAAGGTAGAAAATGTAACATCGCTATTCAAGAAATAAGGGAGAGAGAAAACCGGGAACTACAGGACAGTTAGTCTGACATCAGTCATCGGGAAAATGCTGTAATCCATTGTTAAGGAAGTGGTGTCAAGGCACTTCGAAAATTATAACATGATTTGACAGAGTCAACATGGTTTTATGTAAATGTCATGGGCAGTTACAGAAAATAATCAAATAAGACTAATGTTAAGCTGGCCTTCATAACTCGCGAACTCGATCACCAGCAAGTGATCAGGAAGGCCAATGGAATCTTGGCCTTTATTGCAAAGGGGATGGAATATAAAAGCAGGGAAATCTTGCTCCAGTTATACAGGGTATTGGTGAGGCAACACCTGGAATACTGCATGCAGTTTTGTTTTCCATATTTACGAAAGGATATACTTGCTCTGGAGGCAGTTCAGAGAAGGTTCACTCGGTTGATTCTGGAGATGAGGTGGTTGACTTATGAGAAAAGGTTGTTTAGATTGGACCTCTACTCATTGGAATTCAGAAGAATGGGTGGTGATCTTATCCAAATGTATAGGGGGCTTGACAAGGTGGATGCAGAGAGGATGTTTCCACTGGTGGGGGAGACTAGAACTAGATCTTAGAATAAGGGGCCGCCCATTTAAAACTGAGATGGGCAGAAATTTCTTCCCTCAGAGGGTTGTAAATCTGTAGAATTCACTGCCTCAGAGAGCTGTGGAAGCTGGGACATTGAATATATTTAAGACAGAAATCGATAATTTCTTAAATGATAAGGGGATAAGGGGTTATGGGGAGCGGGCGGAGAAGTGGAGCTGAGTGAATGATCAGGTCAGCCATGATCTTATTGAATGGCGGAGCAGGCTCGAGGGACGGTGTGGCCAACTCCTGCTCCTATTTATTATATTCGTACAACTGGAACACAAGGGGACAGATGTTGTGTGCAGCTACACAAAGCCCTGGTTAGACCTCACTTTGGGGACTGTGTTCAGTTCTGGTACCGCACAGTCAGTATCTGCTTTTTTGCCAGGAGACGAAACTCGCCTCCGATTGTTCATCCACAGCAAGTTTAAACATAATGTTCCCGCCTGGGATAGAACCAGGAACTTTTCACATGAAAAGCAAACGTGATAACTGCGACAATGCAGAAAGCTCTGTTACATGAAGCACAAAAGAGCGGAGCTGAACAGTGAGCTCCATCGGTGCTGATCGGGACCGATGCTGATGTGGAAGCAAGTCATCCTCGACTGCGGGGGATTGCCTCAGAAGAAGAGAGGAGGATCAGGAATGTGTTGGCTCACCTTAAACAACTTCTGTCCCACACTGAAAACTCTCAATCCTTCTCCGCTGCCCTTTACAGAAATGTCACGTAATTACCACCCACCATGTTCACTTCCACATCCTCACAGTGGGCCACAGAGAATCCTGCCATCTCCCCGCGATCAGCGAACTCACCCAGTTTGTAAAGTTACACCAGGAACAAGTGTCCCGCAAAGGGCAGGAGAAGCCACAGAGAGTCTGTAAACTCAGTGTGTAACAGAAAGTAACGGGGTTATTAACGGTGATTAGAGCAATTCATCATCATCATAGGCAGTCCCTCGAAATCGAGGAAGACTTGCTTCCACTCTAAAAGTGAGTTCTCAGGTGACTGAACCGTCCAATACGGGAATTACAGTCTCTGTCACAGGTTGGACAGACAGTGGTTGAAGGAAAGGGTGGGTGGGACTGGTTTGCCGCAGGCTCCTTCCGCTGTCTGTGCATGTGTTCTGCATGCTCGCGACGATGAGACTCGAGGTGCTCAGCACCCTCCAGATGCTCTTCCTCCACTTAGGGTGGTCTTTATCCAGGGACTCCCAGCTGTTGTTGGGGATGTTGCATTTTATGAAGTGGCTTTGAGGTTCCTTGAAACGTTTCCTCTGCTCACCTGGGGATCGCTTGCCGTGCAGGAGTTCCGAGTAGAGCGCTTGCTTTTGGAGTCTTGTGTCAGTCATGCGAACAATGAGGCCCGTCCAACGGAGCTGGTCAAGTGTGGTCAGTGCTTCGATGCTGGGGATGTTGGCCTGATTGAGGACGCGAATGTTGGTGCATCTGTCCTCCAAAGGGATTTGCTGGATTTTGTAGAAACATCATTGGCGGTATTTCTTCAACGACTTGAGGTGTCCACTGTATAAGGTCCACGTCTCTGAGCCACAGGAGGACGGGTATTACTGCAGCCCTGTAGACCATGAGCTTAGTGGCAGATTTGAGGGCCTGGTCTTCGAACACCCTCTTCCTCAGGCGGCCGAAGGCTGCACTGGCGCACTGGAGGCAGTGTTGAACTTCGTCATCGATGCCTGCCCTCGCTGATAATAGGCTCCCGAGGTATGCAATTATTCATCCTCTCACAGACCTCAATTATTTTCATGTGATAAACTGATTGAGAATAGAAAGAGGGTTAGTTCTCGGGATCTTAACCACTCGACCACCAAGGGAAAATTACGATAATGGTATATATTATATATATATATATATATCTATATTAATAGAATCATAGAATCAGAAAGTTTCAGCACAGAGTGAGGCCATTTCGGCCCATCATGTCCCCGCCGGCCGACCAAGATCTATCCAGCCTAATCCCACTTTCCAGCTCTCGGTCCAGAGCTCTGTAGGTTGTGGCACTTTAAGTGCACATCCACGTATCTTTTAACTGTGGTGAGGGTCCCTCCCTCTACCACCCTTTCAGGCATTGAGTTCCAGACCCCCACCACCCTCTGGGTGATGAAATGTCCCCTCATATCTCCTCTAAACCTCCCCCAATTACTTTAATTCTACGCCCCCTGGTTGTTGACCCATCTGCCAAGGGAAACAGGACCTTCATATCCATTCTATCCAGGCCCCTCAATTTTATACTCCTCAATCAGGTCTCCGCTCAGATGCCTCTGTTGCAAAGAAAACAGATTCAGCATCTCCAAACTATCCTCATAGCCAAAATTCTCCAGACCAGGCAACATTCTAGTAAATCTCCTCTGCACCCTTTCCAGTGAAATCACATCTTTCCTGTAATGTGGTGACCAGAACTGCACGCAGTTACTCCAGCTGTGGTGTAGCCAGTGTTTTGTACAGTTCAAGCATAACCTCCTTGCTCTTGTATTCCATGCCTTGACTAATATAGGCAAGTATTCCATATGCCTTCTTAACCACATTAACTACCTGGCCTGCGACCTTCAGGGATCTGAGGATCTGCACTCCAAGGTCCCTTTATTCCTCTGCACTTTTCAGTGTCGTACCATTTAATGTGTATTCCCTTGCCTTGTTAAACCTCCCCAAATGCATTACCTCACACTTATCCGGATTGAATTCCATTTGCCACAGTTCTGCCCACCTGACCAGTACATTGATCATCATCATCATAGGCGGTCCCTCGATCGAGGACGATTTGCTTCCATGAGTTCACAGGGGTTTCGCTGAAGGACCCGATGTTCCAGTCCTGAATCCAATTGAGTGGGTGGAAGATCCCTTTGTGTGGATTTATTTAACGTGAGGTGACTGTTGCACATCAGCCACCACATGGGCTTGACAGAGCGAGGTCTTGGTCCAGTGGAAAGGGTTAACCAAGACGACAGGAGACCAGCTCTGCTGCACGGACCAAGCGCACACATATCGCAGTGTGGGCTGGTCCGTGCTGCCCCTGGGCTCTCGGCTCTTCTGGGCCCCGTCCCCTCATCTGTCGCACCTCCTCCACGATCTGTCGCCGCTCCTCCACCATAAACATTCACCGTATCTCGCCACAAACACTCACCGCTCTTCCGCACCGACCTTCCCACTCCTCTGTACCTGGACCCTGCCGATGTTCCTGCTCACGCTCCAAAATGACGACCAGCGTTTTGATGACGTCCCCCAGACGCCCATTTCAAAAACGTCGGTATTTGTTTAAATACCTTAAAACTGTTAACATATATGTAATAAAGCTTGAAGCACCTCCCGGAATTCCTTCTAAGATGGGATTATGGTTTGTTGATCCAGATTCCAGAATCCATGGAGAGATGTTACCCGTGGTATAAGGTGGTGTGGCTGGATTCCGATGGACTGCATGGATAGCTTACCAACTTCGCTTGTTGTTTTAGTATCATCGCGCTGGTCCCTCGGAGAACAGTGTGAAGTGGTGGGAGGATCAATGTGGCCAGGATTCGTGTCCTGGTCAATATTTATCCTTCAATCAACATCACAGAGACAGATGATCTGGTCATCATCACACTGCTGCCTATAGGAGCCTGCCATGTGCAAATTGGCGGCTGTGTCTCCCACACTACAAGAGTGACCGCACTTCAAAAAGTACTTCATTGGCTGCGGAAAACGCCTTGAGACATCCATTGATATCTTCCTGTAGTCCGCCACTTTCTTCTTCATTATCAACCACTCAGCCTATTTTAATGTCATCTTAAAACTTCTTACTCATACCCTCAACATTTCAGTCCAAGTCATTGATGTATACCACAAAAAGCAAGGGACCCAGCACTGAGCCCTGCGGAACCCCACTGGATCACAAAATCACCCATCAACCATTACGCTTTGATTCCTGCCTCTGAACAAATTTTGGACCTAACTTGCCACTTTGCCCTTGAATCCCATGGGCTTTTACATTCGTAACCAGTCTGCCAAGTGCGACCTTATCAAAAGATTTGCTAAAGTGCATATACATTACATCATACCACTGCCCTCATCAACCCTCCTGGTTACCTCCTCGAAACATGCAATCAACTGAGTCAGACACGACCTTCCCTTGACAAATTCATGTTGACTATCCTTGATTAATCCATGTCTTTCCAAATGAAGATTTATCCTGTCCCTCAGGATTTTTACAAATAATTGTAAAAGGTTCGGCTGGCCAGCCTGTATTTACTCAATCCCTTTCTCCCTTTTTAAACAAAGGTACAACGTTAGCATTGCTCCAATCCTCTGGCCCCGCACCTGTAGCCAGTGAGGATTGGACAATGGTGGTCAGAGCCTCTGCTATTTCCTCTTTTGCTGCTCTTATCAGCCTGAGATACATTTCATCCTGGCCTGGGGATTTATCCACTTTCTAAGCTGCTAAGCCACCAATACTTCCTCTCTCACTCTGTTTATTTCATTTAATATTTCACACTTCTCCACCCTCATTGCAAAGTCCACATCGCCTCTCTCTTTTGTGAAAACAGGTGCAAAGTATTCATAAAGAATCCTACCCAAGTCTTCCGCCTCCGCGTACAGATTCCCTTTATGGACTCTCATAGGCCCCATTCTTTATCTTTTTATCATCGTGCTCTTAATGTATTTGGAAAACATCTTTGGGTTTTCCCAGATTTAATTGCCAACATTCTCTCATGCTCTCTCTTTGTTTTCCTGATATATTTTTTAATTGCACCTCTGCACCTCTCGAGTTTCTGCAGTATTGAGTTATCGGTATCTGTCATAAGCTTCCCTTTTTTTCGTTAACTTTCCCTGTATGTCCCCTGACATCCCGGGAGCTCTAGATTTGTTAGTCCCACCTTTGTTTAAGGGAACATACTTGCTCTGTACCCTCAGGATCTCCTCCTTGAATGCCTCCCACTGCTCTGAAACTGATTTACCAGCAAGTAGCCGTTCTCAGTCCACTTTGTCGAAATTCCTTCTCAGCTCAGCAACATTGGCTTTACCCCAATTGAGAACTTTTATTCCTGGTCCCCTTTGTCCTTTTCCATAACTACCCTAAACCTTACTGAGTCTGATCACTTGCACCAAAATGCTCTCCCACTGATACCCAATCTACCTGCCCCTCTTCGATCACAAGACCCAGTCCAGAACCGCCCCTCCCTTGATGGGCTTATTACATACTGGATAAACAAGTTCTCCTGAATGCATTTTAGGAATTGTTCACCATCTCTAACATTCACACCATCATTTTCCCAGTTAATATTCGGGTAGATAAAATCCTCCACTGTTGAAGCTCTATAGGTTTTGCACTTCTCAACAATCTGCCCATATACTTGTTCTTCTATCTCCCTCTAACTGCCTGGGGGTCTATAGTGCACTCCCAGTAGTGTGATCGCCCCTTTTTTGTTCTTTAATTCAACCCACATGGCCTCGTTTGATGACCCCTCTAACACATCTTTCCTTTTCACAGCTGCAGGATCCGTCAATAATCTCTCACAACTCAACTGAAAGCAGCTGGAATGTGCAGATTTGAGAGGGGCTTTCTGCACCGTCAGGGCTGGAAACTGTCGAGTTTGAATGTGTACTGAACTGAACAGAGCATTCAGCAAATATAGCAGGACTGGGAGACATTGTGCTTTGTTAATACTGAACAAGAAATGCACATTATTCAATGCTTCTCATATTTAATTGAACACGTTTTCAGCTGGTTTTGAAACGGGAACCTTTTGCGTGTTAAGCGAATGTGATGACCACGACACTACGGAACACACGCTTTCAAAGCAGACTGCAACCTGAATGCAGCAACTTCGACCGCTCGGCCATCCTGACTGCTCAATATTATGTGTGGCCACCTGCAGCTTGATTTTGAACTTTTGTGTCTTGTCACATGAAGTAAATGAGGACAGCAGGCGTATCTCTGCCTAACACCGGGGAAACAGTGAGACAGACCATGGAGGAAGGGTCTGGTTATTGCGAAACAGCAAAGAAAATATTAATTCTGGAATTACCCAAAAGGACAGGGACCTCAACATGATTTAAATATGCAACTTTCTGATCAAGAGGCAGACACACCACCGCTGCACCACGAGGCCGAAACACTGAGTCTGAGATGTTCGTCGATATGAAGGTTCTGCAATAAAAGGGGCTTTAAAATCCCCGCCCATTCCCACCGGGTATCAGAAGCAGCGCTCACCTGCCAGTCACCATATGTTTATTTGTTTAACTTTTGTGTTACTTTCACTGGATAGCATCATTAATAACCCATCACCTTCTTTTGCACAATGAAAGAAATGCTAACTGAGGGAGAGTTGATACTTCAATCAATAAATACAGCAAATGCTGGAAATCTCAGCAGGTCAGGCAGCATTTGCCAGGAGACTCAACTCGGCTCTGATTGTTCATCCACAGCAAGTTTACACATAATGCTCCCACTTGGGATCGAACCAGGGACCTTACACATAGAGAAAACGTGACATCCACTACACTACGGAAACCTCTGGCACAGCAGCCCCAAAAGAGGGGAGCTGACCAGTGAATGTCACGGATCACCCAGCCACCGTGTTCACTTCCACATCCTCACAGTGGGATCACAGAGGCTCCTACCGTCTCCCCGCGATCAGCGAACTCGCCTTTTTGTAAAATTAAACCCCGAACACGTGTCCGGCAAAGGGCAGGAGAAGCGGGAGAGTGTGTAAGCTCGTTCTGGAACAGATAGTAGTGGTGTTATTAACGGCGATTGCAGCAATCATTAATCCTCTCACACACCTCAATTATTTGTCTGCGATGAACTGATTGAGAATGGAAAGAAGTTTAATGCTCGGGATCTTAACCACTCGACCAGAGAACAGCTTCGATAATTTGATAAATATAAAAATATATATTTATTTATGGACCTGAATATCAACGGCGAGCTGCCGAGACCTCATGGCGTGACGGTCGTGCATCTAACTTTGAGCGAGAGAAATTGTTCCACAGTGACACCCATTTCATCTTTTGTTCCCTTTTAAACACTAGAAACTGAGACACGGGAATAAATAGAGAAACCAAAGCACAGGGATACAGACAAGAGGAAGAGAGAAGGGGAAATACTGTCCCCACCCAGAACTAATGCAGAAACCCCTCTGCTGCGCTCGGGGTGGCCACCCACAGCCTGGATACACTAACGGCCCAACAGCTCATTGAGTGTCGGAGTGGGACCGTGCGGCGCTTCAGAAGACAGGTCGAAAAAGCAAAGTCACTGAATCGATCTCATGTGCTCCTTCTGTCAATAATAGCTACACACAAAAAATGCTTTTATAAAAGTTACACCTTATCTCCAGGTTTGTTAAAAAGTTAGCTTGTTGGTCAAGGGGTATGATTCTCGTTTCTGGCTTGTTAATTGAAATTTACGAGAGATCCCGGCCGAGCCCATTATTCTGCCGCGAATTTTGAAATTACATCGAACTTTTGCAAAGAAGGACTTGCATTTCTGCAACACCTTTCAGGAACTCATGATGCCCCAAAGCGCTTTACAGCCGTTGAGTTACGTTTGAAGTGATGTAGTGTGGGGAAAGATGTGCCCAGATCACCCCACACGAGCCTCAACTCTTTGCGAAGGAGTTTGGTGCAAATAATCAGGTGCCTCAGGGACTTAGACTTTCTTTGAATGAGTTCTGCTTGTACCTATATTCAAGCTTGAAACAGCAACTGGGCTTCCATCTCACGGGAGCAGCGTGTCGCGGTTAGTGAGTAGGTGACGAGGTTTGAGTTGATATACGTCACTTTCAATCTTTGAAATTTCACCAAGCAAAGAAATGATGAATCCAACTGTCCCTGTAATTCTTTGGTTCAGGTTTAATCACAGGAATATCTGCAGTCAGGAGCTGAAAAGTAATTAAAACCTACGACTGGCTTCGGGACAATCAGTATATTTGTCACAGACAAGGCACCGGAAGGTTTTTTCCCAAGGTTCCAGGTTGTCATTGTGCGTTTTGGCTGCACGAATATATTCCGCAAACATTACCAGCTGTGCTTTTATCCAGTGAGTTCCCACTCCAATACTTTTATGAACATTTAGTTCATGGAAAACGATAAAAAAAATTTACATGGACCATGGTCCTCCATCCAGTCCATGAGAAATAAATTACGTTATTTTGTTTAAAGGAACTGGTGGAAATTGTCTGACCTATCGTTATGGCTTTGCTCAGATTCTGAGAGTCAACAGTTTGCGAAGAATTATCTCATGGCCAATGCCAAGCATGAAAATGTCTCTCAGCATTTGTTCTAGGAATCCCTCAAATTCGCAATGTCCTGCGAGGCACCTTAATTCGGCGACATAGCACGCCACTTCCTGGCCCTCCGACCGTTGGCACGTGTAGAACCGATACCTCGCCATCAGATCGCTTTCTTTAGGATTTAGATGCTCGCAGACCAGCGTACACATTCTTCATAGGATTTAGTTGTTGGTTTCACCAGAGCTAGAAGATTCTTCATGAGGCCATAGGTTGCTGCCCCACAGACGGTAAGGAGGATCGCCCTTCATTTGGCAGCGTTCTCGTCCCCTTCCAGCTAGTTGGCCACGAAGTATTGGTCGAGTATCTCCACAAAGGCTTCGCAATCGTCCACTTCTGAGAACTTCTCCAGGATACCAACTGTTCCTTGCATTTTTGCGTGGTTGTTCATTGTCTCGTCGCCAATTGATACGCTCACAATAAAGGATGAAACTTAGTATTGTGAATAATGTGTAAGTGTGACCTTCGCTCCTTTAATAATACTCCAGAGTACAGGTACCTCATGGGTGGCCTGCTTACATACCGTGTTCCCAAGGGATACTGGGATCCCTTTGGGACTTCGACAGGTAGGCCCTCTGGTGGTGGTGTGTACAGGTTGTCAAGGGTTAAATACATAACACAAGATGTGTACAGAAATCAACCATCAAAAGTCCTGTCATTAACCGCAATGGGTTTCCTGCAATTTTCTGATCGTAAAGCTCTTTCAGTCCTTGTCCTTAAAATTGCAGACGCGGAAATTGAGGAGTTTAATGAATTTGAAAGGAGGACATTGTTGTTTGGTGCCGTTCTGGTCAGAGAAATGTTTGTGAAAGGAACTTTTTGCAGAGAGAGGGATTGAGCATTTCAGCTTGTTCCTGAGCACTTCTCTCTGGGCACTGAGCTAAGCAGCAGTTTCTGTCGTGTGGAGGCGATCACATTTCCCTCACACGTGAAAAGTTCCCGGTTCAAGCCTGCGCAGAAACATTATTTCTCAAACAAAAACTTGTCTGCAATAAAATTAAATAAAAGCTGTTTTGGATACATTGTTGCATGAGCAATGCACATTTAAAACCAGTCTCCTCAAATACAGATTGTGTAAAATCAGATCGGGGATAAAACTTCATCAAGGATTAAAGTTTCATGAATTATTAAAGTTCACTGATTGAAGTTTTGACTGTCCCTGTCAGCATTTCATTCATTCTGTGAAACAACAATATCGGTTTACACCAGCAGATCTAAGCTGCATTTGAAACCACAAACAGCTCATTAATTATTCGCTCTTCCCCAGTTCCAGAGCTCAGAGGGTTATTGTCCATCCCTGGGATACAAGCTACCTCAGACCCAGGCCAAAGCTCCCCGTACACCGAGCACAGGCTCAGGAAAACCCCGGGGGAGAGGTTATCCCGGTTACTGGGCCTTCCAGCAGCCCTGAACAAGCGCCCGGTCTGAAACTTTCCAGAGTAATAACTTGTAACTGGAGCATCCAACAGTAAGGACGGCCGAGCGGTCTGAGGCACTGCTCTCATCATTTGATTAAATTATCAACTCTCCCTCAGTTTGCATTTTTATCATTGTGCAAAAGAAGATCATGTGTTCATTAATGATATTTACCCACGAAAGCAACATAAAAAATTAATGAAAAGTAAACACCCAACATGGGGCTTGAACCCACGACCCTGAGATTAAGAATCGCATGCTGTCCCAACTGAGCTAGCCGGGCTTCCCAACATTTATTCTGTCAATCCCCTTCAGAATATTGTCTGTTTCAATGAGATCACCTCTCATTATTCGAAACTCCAGAGAGTATCGGCATATTCTACACAATCTCTCACCATAGGACAGTCCTCTCATCCCAGGAATCAATCTGGTGAACTCCGTTGTACCACCTCCCAGGCAAGTGTATCCTTCCTCAGATAAGGAGACCAAAACTGTGCGCAGTACCCCAGGTGTGGTCTCACCAGGGCCCTGTACAATTGGAGCAAGACTTCTTTACTCTTGCACTATGGGCTATATATTAGGTAATATGGGCCGAATATCCTGTTTCTCTGCTGATTCTACGGTTGTATAAAAAGTTATTAAAATTTGACAGTCACTCGGCAAACATATTTTGATTTCCTTCAGTGTACAACACATGTGGGTGGATTAATGATGATTAAAACAATTATTCAGTATCTCACAGACTTGAATTATATTTGTCAGCTTGCTCTGTAAAAATGCTTTCCCTGACCAGGAATCAAACCCAGACCACGGCAGTGAAAGCACCATATCCTAACCACGAGACTACCAGGGAACACTGCTTGCAGCCTCTGCGATAGCTTTAAATATAGTCAGCTTACAATCACAGCTGAGAATTGTGCGGTGACACGATGTGTAACTGGATTTGCTGGGGGCAGCGTGGAGGTCCCGACCTGCGTGAGAACACCAGCGGCAGGTCGGGGCCATAAAAGGAGCGGTGAGCGGCGGCCTGGGAGCAGCGTGGTGGTGTACCACGGCAAGGTACAGCGCGAGCTGGTGCAGGAGGGCGACGGCAGCGAAGAGTGATGTCATCAAAGTCCAGGTCGGTGATTGGAGCATGGGCAGGTACAGCAGGAGCTGCGAGAGACTGTGGAGGAATCTGATCGGGGTCCAGGGCCGGTGTGAGTTCAGGGCCAGGGGCCCAGGGGCAGCACGGGCCAACCCACACTGCGATATGTGTGGGCACTGAGTCCGTGCAGCAGAGCTGGTCTCCAGTCGTCTTCGATAACCCTTGCCACTGGACCAAGACCTCCCTCTGTCAAGCCCGTGTGATGGCTGGTGTGCAACGGCCACCACACGTTAAAAAAATCCACGCACAGGTATCTTCCACCCTTCAACATGCAGTTCGGGACCTGGAATATTAGGTCCATCATTGAAACACCTGTGAACTCATCCTTTTTTGGCGAGGAAGCAAGTCATCCTCGCTTCGAGGGACTGCCTATGATGATGAACTGGATTTGCTGCAGTCCGCGGGCAGCAGGTGATGAAAGCGGGCGTGAGAGGGTGAGTGACAGGTGGGCACTGCTTCTGATGCTGTCTGACCCACGCTGGGAGTGGCCGGGGATTTTAAAGCCCTTTCATTGCACCAATGCAGGGTAAATGAAACTGTGTTTCAGGAACCTTCATGTATACAAACATGGGCACTCTGCACTGTAGGCCCTCATGATGCAATGCCCAGCTCGGAGGGGCGCCCGTTTTTTTTCTTGTGGAAACTCGGGCCCTATATCCCTGGGATAGGGGAGGGAAGACACACCGGAGAAGTGTGAGCTTGTGGACCGGAGAAGTTGCAGCTGCTGGAGCTGTGCCTTTTATCGGGGAGGGACGGGGGGAGAGCCCGCCGAGCGACCGGAGAAGCTGAGAAGCTGCTGTGCTTTTCATTGGGTTTAAAAATGGCAGAGTGCCAAGTTTTCTCTCCCTACTGCCCATGCGCGAAGGTGTCGGCAGTGTTTTCGGCGCAGGTATTTGGCTCCGCCCCCCACTTCACCATCGACACCACGCCAGGACTCCGGGGACTGTACACAGCGGCCAGGAGGGGGCGAGTTTTTCCCCGAGCCGTTTCCAGCGCATAAAGTCGTGCGCTTGAGGTCAGTGCGCCGACAAAACTGCTTGGGGAAAATCTAGCCCTTGAAGAGTAACGACTACACTGAAGGAAATACAAATATGTTTGCCGAGCAACTGTCAATTTTTAATAACTTTTTATACAACCATCGAAACAGCAAAAAAACAGGGCACTCGCCCCATAGTACCTAATATATAGCCCATAGTACAAGAGTAAGGAAGTCTTGCTACAATTGTACAGGGCCCTGGTGAGAGCACACCTGGAGTACTGCGCACAGTTTTGGTCTCCTTATTTAAGGAAGGATATACTTGCCTGGGAGGTGGTACAACGGAGGTTCACCAGATTGATTCCTGGGATGAGAGGACTGTCTTAAGTTGAGAGATTGTGTAGAATGGGCCGATACTCTCCGGAGTTTAGAAGAATGAGAGGTGATCTCATTGAAACACACAATATTCTGAAGGGGATTGACAGGGTAGATGCTGAGAGGTTGTTTCCCCCCAGGCTGGAGTGTCTAGAACCAGGGGGTACATTCTCATGTTAAGGGGTCGGCCATTTAAGACAGAGATAAGGAGGAATTTCTTCACTCAGAGAGTTATGAATCTTTGGAATTCTCTGCCCCACAGGCCTGTGGATGCTGAGTCTCTGAATATATTCAAGGCTGCGTTAGATAGATTTTTGAGTCTCAGGGAATCAAGGGATCGAGAGATCACTGGAGTTTGGACGAATGAGAGGGCATCTCATGGAAACATATAAAATTCTGACGGGACTGGACAGATCCCGATGTTGGGGAAGTCCAGAACCAGGGGATAAAGTCTAAGGGATAAGGGGTAAGCCATTTAGGACTGAGATGAGGAGAAACTTCTTCACTCAGAGAGTTGTTAACCTGTGGAATTCTCTGCTGATGCCAGTTTGTTAGATCTATTCAAGAGGGAGTTAGATGTGGCCCTTATAGCTAAAGGGATCAAGGGGTATGGAGAGAAAGCAGGAAAGGGGTACTGAGCTGAATGATCATCCATGATCTTATTGAATGGTGGTGCGGCTCGAAGGGCCGAATGGCCTACTCCTGCACCTATTTTCTATGTTTCGATGTTTCTATGTCCTGCTACTGCTTCTTTAATAATGGATTCCAACATTTGCCCATACACAGATGTTAGGCTAACTGGTCCATAGTTTCCTGCTTTTTGTCTGCCTTCTTTTTTAAATAGGGGCATTGCATTTGCAGTTTTCCAATCTTCTGGGTCCTCCCCAGAATCCAGCGAGTGCATGTCCACAGATCCCTGAAAGTAGCAGGCCAGGTAGCTAAGGTGGTTAAGAAGGAATATGGAATGCTTGCCTTTATTAGCCGAGGCATAGAATACAAGAGATGGGGTCGGTGGGGCAGGTTAGGTCACAGCTGGAGCACTGCGTGCAGTTCTGGTAGCCATATTACAGGAAGGACATGATTGCACTGAAGATGGTGCAGAGGAGATTTACGAGTCTGTTGCCGGGAGTGGAGAATCTTAGCCATGAGGAAAGATTAGATCGGCTGGATTTGTTTTCCATGGAACAGAGCCTGAGGGGAGACCACATTGAGGTGTATAAAATTGTGAGGGGCCCAGATATAGTGGATTCAAAGGGTCTATTTCCCTCAGCAGCGGGGGTCAACAACAAGGAGGCATAAATTTAAAGTAATTGGTAGAAAGTTTAGAGGGGAAATTTCTTCACCCAGAGGGTTGTCGGGGTCTGGAACTCAATGCCTGAAAGGGTGGTTGAGGCAGAAACCCTCACCACATTTAAAAAGTGCTTGGATGTGCACCTGAAATGTCACAACCTGCAGGTTATGGACCTTGAGCTGGAAAGTGGGATTAGGCTGGATAGCCTCGAGTTGGCCGGCCTGGACACGATGGGCCGAAATGGACTCCTTCCGTGCTGTAAACTTCTTTGATTCTGTGAACTCGTTTGCAAAGAATTGAGGTGATTTGGGAACATCTTTCCTCACATGACAACATTTCAAAAGCAACTCAACAGTTGTAAAGCACTTTGGGGCATCATGCATTCCTGACAGACATGCAAGTCCTTCTTTGCAGAGTTTCAATGCAAACTTAAGGCTGGTGTGGGATTTGAAGCAACAACCACGAAGCAAGAATCATACCCCGAGACCAACAAACTACCTGCTTAGCAAATGTGGAGATAATATGTAACAATTATTGAAGCATTTTTAGTGTGTGTTGCGATTCTTGATCGGAGGAGCACATGAGACGGAATCAGTGACTTTGCCTTTTCGACATGTCTTCTGAAGTGCCGCACGGTCCCACTCCTGCAGTCAATGAGCTGTTGGGACGTTAATGTATCCATCATCATCATCATCATAGGCGGTCCCTCGAAACGAGGATGACTTGCTTCCACGCCGAAAATGGATGAGTTCACAGGTTTTTCAATGAAGGACCCGAATTACATCCCGAAGGGTGGAAGATGCCTGTGCGTGGATTTTTTTAACGTGTGATGGCCGTTGCACCCCAGCCATCACACGGGCTTGACAGAGCGAGATCTTGGTCCAGTGGCAAGAGTTATCCAAGACGACAGGCGACCAGCTCTGTTGCACGGACCTAGTGCACATACATATCGCCGTGTGGGCTGGCCCGTGCTCATCCTGGGCCCCTGGCCCCGAACTCATGGCTCCCCTGGGCCCTGATCACATCCCTCTGCAGTCTCTCACCGCTCCTTCGCCCCGATCTCGCCGCTCCTGCTGTATCTGCCCACACTCCAATCACTGACCTGGACATTGATGACGTCACTCTTCGCTGCCGCCGCCCTCCTGCACCAGTTTGCGCTGCTCCCTGGAGTCGTCTCCCGGGACCTCCAAGCTGCTCCCAGGGCCGCTCGCTGTTCCTTTTATGGTCCCGGCCTGCCGCTGGTGTTCTCCCGTTAGTGTATCCAGGCTGTGGGTGGCCACACCGAGCGCAGCAGAGGGGTTTCTGCATTAGTTCTGGGTGGGGACTGTATCTTTCCCCTTCTCTCTTCCTCTTGTCTGTATCCCTGGGCCTTTATTTCTCCATTTATTCCCCCTATCTCAGTTTCTCGTGTTTAAAAGGGAAGAAAGGATGAAATGGGTATCACTGTGGAACAATTTCTCTCACTCAAAGTTAGACGCACTTCCGTTGCACCATGAGGTCTCGCTAGTTAGCCGTTGATATTCAGGTTCATATATAAACATAGATAAATATATCTACATGTATCATAACCGTTCCCTGGTGGTCGAGGGGTTAAGATCCGGCGCACTAAACTGGTTTCAATTCTCGATCAATTTATCGCATAAAAATAATTGAGGTCTGTGAGACGATTAATAATTGCTGTAATCACCATGAATACCAATACTTTCTGTGATAGACCGAGCTTACAGACTATCTGGCTTCCCCTGCCCTTTGCCGGGCACGTGTTCGGGGTTTAATTTAGTAAACTGGGCGAGTTCGCTGATCGCGGGGAGACGGTCGGAGCCTCTGTGGCCCCACTGTGAGGATGTGGAAGTGAACACGGTGGCTGGGTAATCCGTGACATTTCTGTAAAGGGCAGCGGAGGAGAAGGATTGAGAGCTTTCTGTGTGGGACAGAAGTTGTTTCAGGTGAGCCAACACATTCCCGATCAGCACAGAGGGAGCTCACTGGTCAGCTCCCCTCTGTTGGGGCTGTTGTGCCAGAGGTTTCTGTAGTGTAGTGGTTATCATGTATGCTTTACACGCAAAAGGTCCCTGGTTCGATCCCAGGCAGAAACATTATGTTTAAACTTGCTATAAGGGAACAATCGCAGGAGAGTTTTGTCTCCTGGAAAATTCTGCCTGACCTGCTGAGATTTCCAGCATTTGCTGTTTTTATTTGCTATTTATTCTCCTGGTAAAAAGGCTTCCTTATTCCTGAATTGCTCTTTATTTAACCAATAAATAGATAACTTTCAGTGAGAGAAAACGGATCCACCGGGGACCTTTCGCGTGTGAGGCCAACGTGATATCCGCCACACTGCAGTCCATCAAAGGGCGAGAAACCACTGAATATAAAGGATGAGCTCACAAATATCAGGGGCATTGCAGTCTGGTCAACGTCAAACCCTCCTTTCTTATTCAGCAGTGGCATGAACGGGAGTCAGATGCCACAAATTTTAATTAAAAATAGAAATAAAAGTAAAACTTCCAAATCTTTTAACTGTAAAATTCTTTCACTTAATTTGAAATCCGACTGCGTTGAATCTGAAAATGATCACCATGGGATTTTATCTTCACCACTGATTCTATTTTCTCTGCACGGAAGGAATAACCAGTGCTGTTAAATTTGACAAAAGTTGCCCCAGATTCCTGGTGACATCGGCAATACAGTGTGTAAAATGGGTTAACATGCTGAAGAACATAAGAACAAAAGAAATCGGAGCAGGAGTCGGTCATACGCCCCTCGAGCCTGCTCCGACATTTAATACGATCATGGCCGATGTGATCATGGATTCAGGTCCACTTCCCTGCCCGCTCCGCAAAGCACAGGACAAATGATTGAAGTAACGACTGTCTCTCAGTTAGCATTTCTTTCATTGTGCAAAAGAAGGTGACGGGTTAATTAATGATGCTTTTCCATGAACGCAACATAAAAGTTCAAGAAAAAAACATATGGTGACTGGCAGGTGAGCGCTGCTTTGACACCTGGTGGGAATGGGCGGGGATTTTAAAGCCCCTTGTATTGTGAAAGCTTCATATAGAGGAACATCTCAAACACATTGTGTAGGCCTCGTGGCGCAATGTTAGCGTGTCTGACTCCAGATCAGAAAGTTGCGTGTTCAAATCACGTCGGGGTCACTGTTCTTTCAGGGTTAATAATTTCTTTGCTGTTTGGCAATAACCAGACCCTTGCTCCAAGGTCTGTCTCACTGTTTCCCCGGTGTCAGGCAGAGATACGCCTGCTGCCCTCATTTAATTCATGTGACAGGACACACAAGTTCAAAATCAACTTGCAGGTGGCCACACACACCGCTCTCTCAGGTGCTGTGATTAGATCGCAGTTTTCTCTGGAGGTGTGGGTTTGAATCCAACTTCTGACATTTATTATTTTTAATCATTAAGCGAAACTCATTGTTTGACACCACGACCAACTCCTTAAAACTGGGATTCAGCAGCTCACCTGCTCGCTTAACATCTCCGTCTGACCTGGTGCTGAAAGTGGAGATGTTTCCGCAGTGTTGCGGTTAACACGTTCGCCTCACACGCGAAAGCTCACCAGACGGGAATATTTTCTGTAGCTTTCTCCTCATGCATGCTCAGAGGCGAGTTTGTTCTTTTGTGAACAGTTCATAAGATGATAAGCATGTAAAAATTAGGGGCCGGAATTGGCCATTCGGCCCCTCGAGTCTGGTCCACCATTCAAGAAGATCCTGGCAGTTCCTCAACAGCAAGTTGAAACATCTGGGGCGGAGCCAACAGGCGCCTGTCTGCAATCAGTGAGAGAACGGTATGTTTGGCAGAAGGCTGGCGAGCTCAGTCAGTGAAACATAAGACTTTTAATCTCAGGGTCGTGGTTTCGACACCCACATTGGACATTTACATTTTTCACAGAATTCTTGTATGATAGAAGTATGCAGCATAAGGAGGCCATTTCGGCCCATCACTTCCACCCCGGCCAACAAGAGGCGATCCAGCTTCATCCCACTTTCCAGCTCTGCGTCCATAACCCTGCAGGTTACGGCACTTCAGGTGCACATCCAAATACTTTTTACATGTGGTATCTACCTCCGCCATTCTTTCAGGCAGCGAGTTCCTGACCCCCACAAACCTCTGCATGAAAAATTTTACCTTCAAATCCTCTTTAAACCTTCTACCAATTGCTTTAAATATATGCCCCCTGATTGTTGACCCCTCTGCTATCCACTATATCTCGGCCCCTCATAATTTTATACATCTCAATGTTGTCTCCCCTCAGCCTCCTCCATTCCAATGAAAACAAACACAGCCGATCCAATCTGTCCTCATAGCTAAGATTCTTCACGCCTGGCAACATCCTCGTTCATCTCCTCTGTACCCTCTCGTACATTCACATAATTCCTTCAATACGGTGACCAGAACGACACACCCACTCCAGCTGTGGCCTAACCAGTGTTTTATACATTTCAGGCATAACCAACCTGCTCTTCTATCCCATCCTTCAGCCAATAAAGGCAAGCATTCCGTGCGCCTTCTTAACCACCTTATCCAACTGGCCTGCTACCTTCAGGGATCTGTGGACATACACTCCAAGGTCCCTTTGTTCTTCCACACTTCTCAATGTTGGACCATTTACTGTGTGTTTATTTCCTTGTTTGCCCTCCCCAAATGCACAGCCTCACACTTCTCTGGATTAAATTAGTATCACCTGAAAACGTTTTAATCATACCTCCTATATTTAAGTTTAGATCATTGATGTTGCCACTAAAAGCCAGGGACCTAGCACTGAGCCCTGTGGAACCCCACTGGAACCATCCTTCCAGTCCCAAACACTCATTAAACATTACCCTTTGCTTCCTGCCTCTGAGCCAATTTTGGATCCAACTTGCCACATTGCCCTGGTCCCATGGGCTTTTACTTTCGTGACCAGTCTTCCATGTGGGAACTTGGTGAAAGCTTTGCTAAAATCCTTATACACTACATCATACGCACTGCCCTCATCAATCCACTTGGTTACCTCCTCAAAAAATTCAATCAAGTGAGTCAGACAAAACCTTCCCTGAACAAATCCATGCTGAGTATCCGTGATTAACCCATGTCTTTCTAAGTGCAGAAATTAAATCATTGTTAAATTTTATCCTGCTTTCACGGGAAAACACCATTAATTAACCGATTATCTTTGTTGTGTATGTATAAAATAAGTATACACCCTGTACACTCAATGTACAGTTACATAAGACCACTGGATGTATCTTCACACTGTATGAACTATGCTTGTACCACCAGAGGGTGCAACTGGTGGAGACCTCGGGGTCACCTGTACACGACAGGCAACCAGGTATAAAAGGGAGCTCACAGTCCTGTACCCTGACTCAGGGGCTGCAATAAGTGGACTAAGGTCACCACAATTCAAGTAAAATACCTTACCTCGTGGAGTCATTACGAGAGTGCTTACAGACACAATAACTGGTGACGAGAATACGATATTCCATGTGACAATGGCGAACCTTGGCACGTTTGAACAATTCGCCGATGGGGAAGATTGGAAGGCCTTTGTGGAAAGGCTCGAACACTTCTTTATTGCAAATGACATGGGGGGAGACGACCCGACCTCGCTGGCTGATAAGTGCAGAGCTATCCTGCTCAGCATTTGTGGGCCCACCGTCTATGGCCTTGTCAGGGACCTGCTCGTCCCAGAGAAGACAATAACATATGTGGAGCTCATAACGCTGGTACAGGAACAGCTCAAACCTATAGAGAGCATCCTCACAGCCGGACACCGGTTCTCTCCCCACCGGTGGATCCGAAGGCCAAGAAATCACAAAATATGCTGCAGACCTGAGACGATTGGCTGCACCATGTGATTTTAGCGATCACCTCACCGAAGCACGAAGGGACATCTTTGTTATTGGAATCGGTCACAAGGGCCTTCTCCACAGGCTGCTCTCTGCGGACACCACGGTCACCCTGCAGAAGGCAATTAACGTGAGCCAGGCGTTCATGATCTCAGCCTGCGATTCCAAGTGGATGTCTCACCCCCAGGACTCTAACCCGGCAAGTACTGTGAACCGAAAGGTGCCTTTTTGAGGCAGGGCTGCTGCTCGCAGTCTCTCTCAGGGAAGAGAGAACAGAACTCCGAGTCCCACAATCCTGAGTCCGCCACATGTGGCCAACCGGCCAACCCCACGCTGGCGCTGTGGAGGAAATCACAGGACCCACCAGTGCCGCTATAAAGACTATACTTGCAAAGGCTGTAACATGAAGGGCCACCTCCAGCGAATATGCAAGAGAAATCATACTCACCGAGTCGATGAAGAGTTGGCTGATCATCCGGAGTCCAGCAACGATGAGGTGTCCGGAGTGTTTACCTGCACCACCGAGAGTTCCCCGTTGAAAATGGAAGTTGAAGTCAACTATGTTCCAGTCACGATGGAGGTGGACACAGGGGCGAGCCAGTCACTGATGAATCAGGCAGCTTTTGAGAAACTCTGGGACAATCCAATCGAACGACCTAAAATGATCCCGATCGAAGTGAAACTGCTGACCTACACAAACGATACATCCCAGTCATTGGCAGCGTGGATGTCCAGGTGTCCCATGGCGGCGAGATGCACAGGTTACCTTTGTGGATCATTGCTGGGGATGGTCCAAAGCTATTAGGAAGAAGGTGGATGAAAAAGATCAATTGGAGCTGGGAATAGCTCCAACCTCCAGCGATAGACATCCTCCATGACCCCAAAGTTGGATCCAGCACAACACCTGAAAAACCAACCACCCAACTCGACTGTGTGGCGACGACACAGACCGCTCAACCCAACGGCGAGATGATCCAGCCCAAACGATCCGACCTCACCTTCCAGGCTCCAGTGGCAGGACTCCAGAGAAGAAAATTCTCGCAGAAGATAACTTCCTGTCTTCCGTGGCAGAGCCTGGGGAGAAAAGGATCACCGCAGCCTACCTCATGGAGAGAAAGAAGATGGCGTCTGAACCACGAGGTGAAGGGCCTGAATTCAAGATGGCGGCAGCCAGACCACAAGGGAGCAACACGTGATGCCGAGCGGCGAACCGGATTGGGGTAAAGATTGAAAGACCCTCTTAAAGGAGACCGGCAACCCATCACAATTAAAGGGACAGTTGCACTCTTTATACAGCGATGATGGTGATACAAATGTAAAAGATGTAACTGATAATTTAAAGTTTGTAAATGTAACTAATCATGATAAATCAGGCAATTGCGGTCAGAACCAATGTATTGTGAGAGTAAACGAAGTGATGACGTGCGATGCTCGGATTTACAAGCATGCCGACAAAACCAAGGGCAACCTCCCGTCAGCACCCAAGTCCCGCGATCATGTAGCCTGCCCCTCCGGGCCCAATGTGATACCCCAGGGAGTGTGGCCACACACAGAGGGAGCATACCAGCTGCAGGGCCAGTGATCAGCGGACGGCAAAGGCACCACTACTGGTACCCTGCCCCCGATCGACTCTAACTCTCTGGCCACCAGGGCCAGTACTGGGAGCGAGCGGATATCACCCTCCTGACCTCCCAACAGGACCTGGGATGACCAGGCTCCCATTATCGCTGAAGAGCAGCAGGGAGACACCGCAGCCCTCAAAGGAGGACAAGGAGGCCATACACTCCTGTGGCTCTGCCCATCACTAGGCAACGGAAAAGGCTCTGAGACTCAGCCAGGTGAGCGATCTGAGCCCACCCAGCTGGCAGGGGACACAGCGCCACCATCAGTCCACCTGGACAAAGTCTGGTTACTCTGGAACAAGTGACCTCACCCATCTGCACCTACACATCCCAGTGGCAAGACTGTGATACCACGTATGTACCTTACCTGTAAAATGTACTTGTTACACTACTGCAGAACCCAACCAGGGATGTAACAGGGATGCTTGTAAATCCCAGCATCGCACGTCATCACTTCGTTTACTCTCACAATACATTGGTTCTGACCGCAATTGCCTGACTTATCATGATTAGTTACATTTACAAACTTGAAATTATCAGTTACATCTTTTACATTTGTATCACCATCATCGTTGTATAAAGAGTGGAACTGTCCCTTTCTGTCTGTACAGGTCTGCACATGCAGGTGTTGAGCCACACACATGGTCTATGTATGGGGGGGGGGGGAGGGTGCCGGGGGGGGAATGGATGTTTTTAGCCATGGACACTCAACCTCCACTCCAACCTCCAATCATCCACTGCTGAACATTTCCCAATGTCGTGGCAATAAGGACTTGGGGGTCCACAAGGAGAGAACCAAGCCAAAGCATAGACAAGGTGCAAGGGCTTTGGGCACTCAAGTCTCGGGCCAGAGCACACAATGCAAAGGCAAGTGGCACAAGACTTAGGGGAGAGTGATGTTGTGTCTGTTTAGTATAAGTATACTCCAAGTAGACTCAATGTGCAGTTACATAATACTACTGGATGTACCTTCACACTGTATATACGATGCCTGTACCACCAGAGGGTGCAACTGGTGGAGACCTCGGGATCACCGGAACACGACAGGTAACCAGGTATAAAACGGAGCTCACCATACTGTACCCTCACTCAGGAACTGCAATAAATGGACTAAGGTCACCACAGTTCAAGTACAATACCTTGCCTCATGGAGTCATTACTTGAGTGCTTACAGACACAATAGAAAGAGATTAAACATTAAATGGTAGGACATTGAGAATTGTAGAGGAACAAAGCGACCTGGGAGTGCATGTCCACAGATCCCTTAAGGTAGCAGGCAAGCTGGATTAGCTGGTTAAGAAGACAAAAAGAATGCTGGCCTTTTTTAGCCAAGGCCTAGAATAAGAGAGCAGGTGGATTATGCTTGAATATAAAACACTGGTTAGGCCACAGCTGGAGTACTGCGTGCAGTTCTCGTCACCACTTTACAGGAAGAAGACTGTGATTGCACTGGAGACTTACAGAGGAGATTCCAAGGATGTTATCGGGAGTGGAGAATCTTAGCTATGAGGACAGATTGGATAGGCTGGGGTTGTTTTTCTTGGAACAAAGTGGGCTGAGGGGAGGCATCATTGAAGTGTATACAATTATGAGGGTCCTTGATATAGTGGACAGAATGGGCCCATTTCCCTTAGCAGAGGGGTCAACAACTATGGGGCATAAATTTTAAGTCATTGGTAGAAAGTGTAGGGGGGGTTTGAGGGGAAATTTCTTCATGCAGAGGGTTGTGGGGGTCTGGAACTCACTGCCTGAAAGGGTGGGAGAGGCAGAAACTCTCCCCACATTTAAAAAGTGCTTGGATGTGCACCTGAAGTGCCGTTACCTGCAGGGTTATGGACCGAGAGCTGGAAAGTGGGCTTAGGCTGGAGAGCCTGTCATTGGCCGGCACGGTCACGAGGGGCCGAAATGGCCTCCTTCCGTGCTGTAAACTTCTGATTATATAATTCGATGAAAAATAATCACCAAACGTGGGCTCGCACCTCTGACCCTGAGATTTAGAATCTCATGATCTACTGACTGAGTTAGCTGGGCTTCTGCAAAATGCACCTTTTTGTCGTTGATTACAGCTCCGCCCCAGATGTTTAAACTTGCTGTCGAGGAACTGCCAGGATCTTCTTGAATGGTGGACCAGGCTCGAGGGGCCGAATGGCCGACTCCGGCCCCGAATTCTCACATGCTTATGATCTTATGACATTTCACAGGAGAACAAACTCGCCCCTGAGCATGCATGAGGATAAAGCTCCAGAAAATAATCCCGCCTGGTGAGCTTTCACATGTGAGGCGAACGTGTTAACCGCTACACTGCGGAAACATCTCCACTTTCAGCACCAGGTCAGACGGAAGTGTTAAGCGAGCAGGTGGACTGCAAAATCCCACTTTTTAGGCGTTGGTCGTGGTGTCAAACAATGAGTTTCACTTAATGATTAAAAACAGGAAGTGTCAGAAGTGTGATGTGAACCCACACCTCCAGACGATACTGCGACCTAAACACAGAACCTTGGACCGCTCGGCCATCCTGACTATTTAGGGCTATATGTGGCCAACTGCAGGTTTATTTTGAACTTTTGTGTCCTGTCACATGAAATAAATGAGGGCAGCAGGCGTATCTCTGCCTGACACCGGGGAAACAGTGAGACAGACCTTGGAGCAAGGGTCTGGTTGTTGCCAAACAGCAAAGAAAATATTAATTCCCGAATTACCCTGAAGAACAGTGACCTCGACGTGATCTGGGGTCAGACACGCTACCGTTGCGCCACGAGATCGATACAGCACATCGGAAATGTTTGACGATATGAAGGTTTCACAATACAAGGGGCTTTAAAATCCCCGCCCATTCCCACCGGGTGTCAGAAGCAGCGATCACTGCCAGTCACTGTATGTTTTTTTGTTAAAATTTTGTGTTGCTTTCACGGGATTGCATCATTAATTAACCCGTCACCTTCTTTTGCACAATGAAAGAAATGCTAACTGAGGCAGAGTCGATACTTCAACCATTTGTTTCTGTGCTTTGCATAGAAACATAGAAATATAAAAACAAAGAAAACAGGTGCAGGAGTAGGCCATTCGGCCCTTCGAGCCTGCACCACCATTCAATATGATCATGACTGATCATTCACCTCAGTACCCCTTTCCTGCTTTCTCTCCATACCCTTAATACCTTTAGCCGTAATGGTCACATTTAACTCCCTTTTGAATATATCTAACGAATTGGCCTCAACAACTTTCTGTGGTAGAAAATTCCACAGGTTCAGAATTCTCTGAGTGAAGAAGTTTCTCCTCATCTCGGTCCTAAATGGCTTACCCATTGTCCTTAGTCTGTGACCCCTGGTTCTGGACTTCCCCAACATCGGGAACATACTTCCTGCCTCTAACCTGTCCAATCCCATCAGACCTGTATATGTTTATCTGCGATCCCTTCTCATTCTTCTAAATTCCAGTGAAGAAAAGTCCAGTTGATCCAGTCTTTCTTTACATGTCAGTCCTGCCCTCCCGGGAATCAGTCTGGTGAACCTTCGCTGCACTCCCTCAATAGCAAGAATGTCCTTCCTCAGATTAGGAGACCAAAACTGTACACAATATTCCAGGTGAGGCCTCACCAAGGCCTGCGTCTGTGCACATACAAAGGCTGAATTCAAGGACATAGTCGACGTATTTACTGAGGCGTATGAAAGCATGGGCCTTACGCTAAACATCCGTAAGACAAAGGTCCTCCACCAGCCTGTCCTCACCGCACAGCACTACCCCCCAGTCATCAAGATCCACGGCGTGGCCCTGGACACCATGGACCACTTCCCATATCTCGGGAGCCTCCTATCAACAAGAGCAGGCATCGACGACGAGATTCAACACGGCCTCCATGCGCCAGTGCAGCCTTCGGCCGCCTGAGGAAAAGAGTGTTTGAAGACCAGGCCCTCAAAACTACCACCAGGCTCATGGTCTACAGGGCTGTAGTAATACCTGCCCTCCTGTAAGGCTCAGAGACATGGACCTTGTACAGTCGACACCTCAAGTTGCTGAAGAAATATCACCAACGATGTCTCCGCAAGATCCTACAAATCCTCTCGGAGGACAGATGCACCAACCTCAACAGCCTTATTCAGGCTAACATCCCCAGCTTTGAAGCACTGACCACACTCGATCAGCTCCGCTGGGCAGGCCACATAGTCCGCATGCCAGACACGAGACTCCCAAAGCAAGTACTCTACTCGGAACTCCTTCATGGCAAACGAGCCAAAGTGGGCAGCAGAAACTCTACAAGGAAACACTCAAAGCCTCCCTGATAAAGTGCAACATCCCCACTGACACCCAGGAGTCCCTGACCCAAGGCCACCCTAAGTGTAGAAAGTGCATCCGAGAGGGCGCTGAGCACCTCGAGTCTCAACGCCGAGTGCATGCAGAAATCAAGTGTAGACAGCAGAAAGAGCATTCGGCAAACCTGTCCCACCCATCCCTTCCCTCAACGACTACCTGTCCCACCTGTGATAGGGTCTGTGGCTCTAGTATTGGACTATTCAGCCACCAAAGAACTCACTTTAGGAGTGGAAGCAAGTCTTCCTCGATTCCGAGGGACTGCCAATGTAGATTCTAAAATTCATGGAATCCCCCAGTGTTTGGACTCACTGAAAAGGAAATTCGATTTAGGCCTATTAAACATAAAGTTTGGGATTCTAAAAAGCATATGGAAGAAATCTACAATTCTTAACCAAGTTTGGGATTTTAAAAGGCATGTTTGGGCCTGTGGGGAAAAGCTGCAGTGACAGAGGGGTGGGATTTAGAGTTTGGATATTGTAGCTAATCAGTTTGTCTGGGGGAGCTCTTTATCCATAGTCAGGGCCCCAGAAAACATTAGCATTTAAACAATCGACCACGGAAGAAACATTATCCACCCTACCCACAGTACCCAAATATCACATCCATATTCCAACACCTTTTCAACATGTATAGAAATATCTGGCTCAGCTCAGACTTCCCGAAGCCAATGCAGTGCTATTACAATGGACAAGAGTTCATCAGTTCATAAATAAGGAGTATCACCATCCCAAAGTCTATCAACACCAGATTAAAACATTTAATCAAGTCTCAGTTAGCTAGTCCGCCAAAACTTATTCAAAGAAGACCACTGAAATCAATGGGCAGCCAAACTTAAACAAAAGAAACGTTAGATTTGGCACGAAGATTAAGCAGCCTCTCAGAGTATAACTGGGGGCCTATCGTACCAAGAGCAACCTATTTTTCTGACCATTACTTTGGAACAACAAGATCAAGATCGAGAGCAAACGGCGAGATAACACAGGAAGAGACATCACGACATCGGAGAAAAGAACTTCAAAAAACCAATCAGTGGAACATCAATACCAACTGACTTGGTAACAGGCATCAACTGGACCACCGCGACCGACGGACCCAACCAGGAAAATCAACCACTCGAAAACCGGGGTCCACGCAAGTGTTCCACTCTACAATTTGTGCCTCGACTGTCCAGCTGGTAAAAATTACCGAAACAACTTAAAACCCGATTGATGACAAAGGATACCGGCTTCGGGACAATCAGAATACTTCGTCACAGACAAGGCACCGGAAGGCTGGAAGGTAGATCACACCGGTTGTGGGAGAGCTGGTTGGTGGTGACATGGAAGTGTCTGCAGTGTGCGGGACCAGACTGCTTCCACACATCCACAATGAATGTCCCACCCTTTATTTGGGAAAAGTACCACTGAGGGTGAACAAGTTCCATCCCGGTCAGATCAATCTGAAGCTTTAACTGACTGACACCCTTGTTTGGGATTTTAATATCTGGAAGCATGTAATGCTTGTAGCTCCACACTGTGGATGTGGACGTATTGTGTACTGCAACTGTACAGTTAATCATTAAACAGAACAGGCTCTTTCCGGAGAGTTCCGAGAGAGCAGCCTGCATGTTAGGAAGCTGTGTGTGCTGTGCTCTGCGAAGATATCACAGGGATGTCTTGCAATATGTGCATCTATCAGTCTCTGTGGTGCAATGGATCAGTGCGTTCAGCTATTAACTGAAAGGTTGGTGGATCGTATCCCATTCAGGGACAAAGCCTTTAATTGTTTTTCCCTGAGGATTCTGTACCGTGCCGTTCCAGGTTGTCATTGTGCGTTTTGGCTGCATGAATATATTCCGCAACCATTGCCAGCTGTGCTGTTATTAAGTTATATCAACTGTTACTTGCATTTTCGCGTGGTTGTTCGTTGTCTCGTCGCCAATTGATACACTCATAACAAAGAATGAAACTGAGTACTGTGAACAATGAGTAAGTGTGACATTAGTCGTTTAATAAGACTCCAGAGTGCTTCTATACCGTGCTCCCAATGGATGCTGGAATCCCTTGGGACTCCAACAGGTAGGCCCTCTGGTGGTGGTGTGATACAGATCGCCAAGGGTTAAATACATAACACAAGGTGTGTACGGAAATCAACCATCAAAAGCCCTTTCATTAACCACAGGGGTTTCCTGCAATTTTCTGATCGCAAAGCGCTTTCAGTCCTTGTCCTTAAAATTGCAGATGTGGAAATTGGGGTGTTTAATGACTTTGAAAGGAGGACATTGTTGTTTGGTGCAGTTCCGTTCAGAGAAATGTTTGTGAAAGGATCGTTTTGCAGAGAGAGGGATTGAGCATTTCAGCTTCTTGCTGAACACTTCTCTCTGGGCACTGAGCTAAGCAGCAGTTTCCGTTGTGTAGCGGTTATCATGTTTGCCGCACACGCGAAAGGTCTCTGTTTCGAGCCTGTGCGGAAACATTATTTGTGAAGCAAAAACTTGTCTGCAATAAAATTGAACAAAAGCTGTCCGGGATACATTGTCGCATGAGCAATGAACATTTTAAAACTAATCTACTCAAATAGAGAGTGTGTAAAATCAGATCGGGGATAAAACTTCATCAAGGGTTAAAGTTTCACTCATTATTAATATCAGTTTTTGAAATTTCGATTGTCTCTGTTCGCATTTCTTTCATTCTGCGAAACAACACTATCGCTTTATACCATCAGATCTAAGTTGCATTTGAAACCCACAAACAACTCATTAATTATTCGCTCTTCCCCAGTTCCAGAGCTCAGAGGGTTATTGTCCATCCATGGGATGCAAACTGCCTCGGACCCGGGCCAAAGCTCCTCGTGCACCGAGCACAGGCTCAAGTAAACCCCGGAGGAGAGGATATCCCGATCACTGGGCCTTCCAGCAACACTGAACAAGCGCCCGGTCTGAAACTTTCCTGAGTAATAACTTGTAACTGAACCATCCAGCAGTCAGGATGTCTGAGCGGTCTAAAGTGCTACATTCAGGTTGCAGTCTCCTCTGGCGGTGTAGATTCGAATCCAACTACTGACATTCAAAGTTTTTAATTACAAACTCATTTGTTTTGTCACCACTCTGAAGTGCTTTGGGACATCCATCGAACTTCATAAAATTACTCCACTTCAATTCCAAACGGTGATATCAAATTTACTTCCCAACCCGGAAACGATCCCGGGTGGCTACAACTAAAGGAATGGTTTTGTGAAGCATTGAAAGGTGCTCTCTAAATAATAGAAGATTATGTGTTCATTAATGATGTTTTTCCGTGAAAGCAACATAAATATTAAGGAACAGTAATCGACTAACATGGGGCTCAAACCCACGACCCTGGGATTAAGAGTCTCATGCTCTACCGACTGAGCTCGCCGGGCTTGTCAACATCTACCCTGTCAATCCCCTTCAGAATATTGTCCGTTTCAACGTGATCACCTCCCATTCTTCGAAACTCCAGAGAGTATCGGCATATTCTACACAATCTCTTATCATAGGACAGCCCTCTCATCCCAGGAATCAATCTGTTGAACCTCTGTTGCACCATCTCCAAGGCAAGTATATCCTTCCTTAGATAAGTACTATGGACGAATATCCTGTTTTTCTGCTGATTCTAAGGTTGTATAAAAAGTTATTAAAATTCAACAGTCGCTGGGCAAACATATTTGTATTTCCTTCAGTGTGCAATACATGTGGGTGCATTAATGCTGATTGAAACAATTATTCAGTATTTCACCGACTTGAATTATTTTTAATCAACTTGCTCTGTAACAATGCTTTCCCTGACCGAAAATCAAACACTGACCACAGCAATGAGAGCACCAAACCCTAACCACTAGACTGCCAGGGAGCACTGTTTGCAGTTGCCCCATAGTACCGAATATATAGCCCACAGTACAAGAGTAAGGAAGTCTTGCTACAATTGTACAGGGCCCTGGTGAGACCACACCTGGAGTACTGCACACAGTTTTGGTCTCCTTATCTGAGGAAGGATATACTTGCCGGGGAGGCGGTACAACAGAGATTCACCAGATTGATTCCTGGGATGAGAGGACTGTCTTAAGTTGAGAGATTGTGTAGAATGGGACTATACTCTCCGGTAGTTTAGAAGAATGAGAGGTGATCTCATTGAAACACACAATATTCTGAAGGGGATTGACAGGGTAGATGCTGAGAGGTTGTTTCCCCCGGGTTGGAGTATCTAGAACCAGGGGGCACAGTCTCAGGTTAAGGGGTCGGCCATTTAAGACAGAGATGAGGAGGAATTTCTTCACTCAGAGGGTTATGAATCTGTGGAATTGTCTGCCCCACAGGCCTGTGGATGCTGAGTCTCTGAATATATTCAAGGCTGCGTTCGATAGATTTTTGGAGTCTCGGGGAATCAAGGGATCGGGAGATCGAGCGGGAAAGTGGAGTTGAGATCGACGATCAGTCATGATCTTATTGAATGGTGGAGCAGTCTTGAGGAGCCGTATGGCCTACTACTGCTCCGATTTCTGATGTTGTTACCTGTGCTGGCTCTGTGAAAGAAATTTCCAATTAGTCCCATTCCGCAGCACCCTGCAAATGTTTCTTATTCAACTATATTTCCCTTTGGAAAGTTAATATTAAATCTGCTTCCAAAATCCTGTCAGGCAGAAAAATATTCACATTAATTTTATACAGCCCCATTTTAGACATTACTTTCCCTGCTTTGCATGTCATGCGTGGGCAAATGCATGGCAGATGAAGTTTGATGTGGATAAATGTGAGGTTATCCACTTTGGTGGTAAAAACAGAGAGACAGACTATTATCTGAATGGTGACAGATTAGGAAAAGTGGAGGTGCAATGAGACCTGGGTGTCATGGTACATTAGTCATTGAAGGTTGGCATGCAGGTACAGCAGGCGGTTAAGAAAGCAAATGGCATGTTGGCCTTCATAGCGAGGGGATTTAAGTACAGGGGCAGGGAGGTGTTACTACAGATATACAGGGCCTTGGTGAGGCCGAACCTGGAGTATTGTGTTCAGTTTTAGTCTCATAAATTGAGGAAGGACATTCTTGCTATTGAGGGAGTACAGTGAAGGTTCACCAGACTGATTCCCGGGATGGCGGGACTGACATATCAAGAAAGACTGGATCAACTGGGTTGTATTCACTGGAGTTCAGAAGAATGAGAGGGGATCTCAGAAACATTTGAAATTCTGACGGGGTTCGACAGGTTAGATGCAGGAAGAATGTTTCCAATGTTGAGGAAGTCCAGAACCAGGGGTCACAGTCTAAGGATAAGGGGTAAGCCATTTCGGACCGAGATGAGGAGAAACTTCTTCACCCAGACAGTGGTGAACTTGTGAAATTCTCTACCACAGAAAGTTGTAGAGGCCAATTCTCTAAATATATTCAAAAACGAGTTAGATTTAGTCCATAGTACTAGGGGGATCAAGGGGTATAGCGAGAAAGCTGAAATGGGGTAGTGAAGTTGCATGTTCAGTCATGAACTCATTGAATGGCGGTGCAGGCTCAAAGGGCCGAATCGCCTACTCCTGCACCTATTTTCTATGTTTCTATTTTTCTGTGAATTATTATCTTGTCTCATTTTACACACTGCATTTTCGGACATTGCTTTAAAATGTTTGATTCCTGTGACACCAGCCATTGTTAGATTTAGTCACACACCATCCTGACTTGGAAATATATCGGTCATTCCTTCATCGTCACTGGGTTAAAAGTCTAGAACTCGCTCCCTAACAGCTCTGTGGGAGCACCTTCTCCACACGGACTGCAGCGGTTCAAGATGGTGGCTCACCACCACCTTCTCAAGGGCAATTAGGGTTGGACAATAAATTCTGGCCTTGCCAGTGACACCCAGATCCTGTGAACTAATATAATAAAACACTATTTTAGGAGTCTGGTTCTAAATATTCTTTGCTGACGACACCAGGAATCTGGGGCAACTTTTGTCAAATTGGGCTCAAAACTGGAGCGGCAATTCCTACCGTACACAGAAAATAGAATCAATATTAAAGATAAAATGACATGGTGCTCATTTTCAGAATCAACGCAGTAAGATTTGAAATAAAGTGAAAGAATTTCACAGTGAAAGGATTTGGAAATTAAATGTGACTTGTATTTCGCTCTTTAATTAAATTTTGTGGCGTCTGTCTACCATTCATGTCTCTGTTGAATAAGGAAGGAGGGGTTTGACATTGACCAGACTGCACTGTTCCTGATATTTAAGGGCTCATCGTTTATAATGAGATGTTTCTTAACTATTTATCAGTGCCCACTTTAGCTCAGCCGTTGCTTTGTAGTACCAACTTTGTGAAAAGTTTGATTTTGTCTTAATGCACTTGCTGCCTGGTGTTTTTGTTGTCATTTTCAATCCCCTTCTTTCGCACTGAAACAAAGTGTAACCGTGTTTTTAAATTAGCAGTGCGAGATTTTTGCAGGGCATATTTAAATGCTTCACAAAACCTTTCCAATCACTTCAGTTATCAGGGTTCGATTCCCAGTTAGGGAAGTAATTTTGCTACCACTAAGTGAAGTAATTTAATTAAATTACATAAATGACCCAAAGCACTTCAGACTGGTGTCAAAACAAATGCGTTGATAATTAGAAATAAGGAATGTCAGAAGTTGGACTTGAGTTTCTGGGATGGAGTATAAATAACCCTCTGTGCACTGGAACTGGGAAGGGTGAATAATGAATGAATTGTTTCCGGGTTTGAAATGCGGCTTAGATCTGCTGGTATTAACCGATAGCATTGTTGAGCAGAATGAAAGAAATGCTAACATGATCACTGAGGGTCAGTCGAAACTTCAACAACTTCATTTTAATAATTTGTGAAACTTTAATCATTGAGGAAGTTTTATTCCCTTTCTGATTTTACACAGTCTGTATTTTAGGAGACTTTTAAATGTTCATTGTTCATCATGGGATCAGAGAAGTTTACAGGACGGAAGGAGGGAATGAACAATTAAAATCAGTTTTTGTTACAAAATTAAAATTTTCATTTGGGCTCGAACCAGGGATTTTTCGCGGGTGAGGCGAACATGATAACCGCTTCACGAAAGAAACTGCTGCTTAGTGCAGTACCCAGAGAGAAGTGTTCAGCGACAAGCTGAAATGCTGAATCCGTTTCTGCAAAAAATTCCTTTCACAAACATTTCTCTGACCGAAACGGCACAAAACAAAAATGTTCCTTTCAAATGTGCCAATTATTTTCGTTTTGCTTTTATTTTGCTTTCATGGGATAAAATAATTAATGGTTCGATAAGCTTCTTTTACACAATGAAAGAAATGCTAACTGACGGAAAGTCAATCCGTCAATAACTTGTTCTGTGCTCTGCATGTTTGTAATGTCGCCAAGTTTGCTGATGATACAAAGATAGGTGGGAAAGCAAGTTGTGAGGAGGACACAAACAATCTGCAAAGCGATATTGATAGGCTCAGTGGGTGGGCAGAAATTTGTCAGATGGAGTATAATGTGGGAAATATGAGGTTATCCACTGTGGTAGCAATAATAAAAAAGCAAATCATTATTTAAATGGGGAGAGATTAGGAAATGCTGCGGTGCAGAGGGACCTGGGGGCCCTTGTACATGAAACACAAAAGCTTAGTATGCAATACAGCAAGTAATTAGGAAGGCCAATGGAATGTTAGTCTTTATGACAAGGGGGATGGAGTATAAAAGCAGGGAAATCCTGCTACAACTGTACAATTGTGAGGCCACCAAGTGCAGAAACTCTAAAGGAATATAAGAAGTGCAGGGGTGTAATTAAAAAATATATCAGGAAGGCAAAGAGAGAGCATGAAAAAATGTTGACAAGTAAAATCAGGAAAAACACAAACACAAAGACATTAAGTGTAAGAGGATAACTGGAGAAAGAGTGGAGCCTATTAGAGACCACAAAGGAAATCTGTGTGTGGAGGCAGAAGACGTGGCTATGATTCTTAATCGATACTTTGCCTCTTTTTCACAAAAGAGAGGGGCTGTTGATGTAGCACTTCAAAGACCAGACCTCGTCCGGGTGAAATGTGCCCGCACTGTCTCAGTTGCTTTTCGACCGAGAGCACCTCTAAAGAATCGAGTCGAGTAGGACTCAATTCAACATCAGCTCTTTATTTCTTCAGCATATGCACGATGTTTTAGAAATATATTAAGAACAATGGATAACTAAAGAAAGGGTGGGTCTATTTGATACCATGAGGGTAATCGGTGTGTGGAGGCGGAAGATGTGGAGATAGTTCTGAATGAATACTTTGCGTCTGTTTTCACAAAAGAGAGGGGCGATGCAGACACTACTATCAAGGAGAATAAGTGTGAAATATTAGATGAAATAAACATAGTGAGAGATGAGGTATTAAGAGGTTTAGCAGCTGTGAAAGTGGATATCCCCAGGCCCGGATGAAATGCATCCCAGGCTGTTAAGTGAAGCAAAAGAGGAAATAGCAGAGGCTTTGACCATCATTTTCCAATCCTCTCTGGCTTCAGGTGTGGTGCCAGAGGACTGGAGGGCTGCTAACGTTGTACCTTTGTTTAAGAAGGAAGAAAGGGAGAGACCGAGTAATTACAGGCCAGTTTGCCTAACCTCGGTGGTGGGTAAATTATTGGAAAAAACCTAAAAGACAGGATAAATCTTCACTAAGAAAGACACGAATTAATCAACGACAGTCAGTACGGATTTGTTAAGGGAAGGTCGTGTCTGACTAACTTGATTGAATTTTTTGGGGAGGTAACCAGGAGGGTCGATGAAGGCAAAGCATATGATGTAGTGTGTATGGATTGTAGTAAAGCTTTTGATAAGGTCCCACATGGCAGACTGGTCACAAAAGTAAAAGCCCATGGAATCCAGGGCAAAGTGACAAGTTGGATCCAAAACTGGCTCGGAGGCAGGAAGCAAAGGGTAATGGTTGATTGGTGTTTTTGAGACTGGAAAGATGTTTCCAGTGGGGTTCGCCAGGGCTCAGTGCGAGGGCCCTTGCTTTTTGTGATTTACATCAATGATCTACACTTGAATATAGGGGTTATGATTAAGAAGTTTGCAGTTGATACTAAAATCTGCGGTGTGGTTGATAATGAAGAAGAAAGCTGCGGAATGCAGGAGGAAATCAATCAACTGGTCAGGTGAGCAGAACAGTGGCAAATGGAGTTTAATCTGGAGAAGTGTGAGGTCATGCATTTTGGGAGGGCTAACTAGGAAAGGGAATACACAACAAATGGTCGGACACTGAGAAGTGTAGAGGAACAAAGGGACATAAGAACATAAGAACATAAGAAATAGGAGCAGGAGTTGGCCATACGGCCCCTCGAGCCTGCTCCGCCATTTAATACGATCATGGCTGCTCCGATCATGGACTGGGTCCACTTACCTGCCCGCTCCACATAACCCCTTATTCCCTTATCGTTTAAGAAATTGTCTGTATCTGTCTTAAATTTATTCAACGACCCAGCTTCCACAGCTCTCTGGGGCAGCGAATTCCACAGATTTACAACCCTGTGGGAGAAGAAATGTCTCCTCATCTCAGTTTTCAATGGGCGGCCCCTTATTCAAAGATTATGCCTCCTTGTTCTAGTCTCCCGATCAGTGGAAACATCCTCTCTGCATCTATCTTGTCAAGCACCCTCATAATCTTATACGTTTCGATAAGGTCACCTCTCATTCTTCTGAATTCCAATGAGTAGAGGCACAACCTACTCAACCTCTCCTCATAAGTCAACCCCCTCATCTCCGGAATCAACCTAGTGAACCTTCTCTGAACTGCCTCCAAAGCAAGTATATCCTTTCGTAAATATGGAAACCAAAACTGCACGCAGTATTCCAGGTGTGGCCTCACCAATACCCTGTATAACTGCAGCAAGACTTCCCAGCTTTTATACTCCATCCCCATTGCAATAAAGGCCAAGATTCCATTGGCTTTCCTGATCATAAATTTAATTTAAGACAGAGATAGACAGTTTCATAACTGATAAGGGAATAAGCGGTTATGGGGAGCCGGCAGAGAAGTGGACCTGAGCCCATGTTCGGATCAGCCATGATCGTATTAAATGGAGGAGCAGGCTCGAGGGGCCGTATAGCCTACTCCTGCTCCTATTTCTTATGTTATGTTCTTATCACCTGCATAGTAACCTTTTGTGTTTCATGCAAAATTACCTCAGGTCCCGCTGTACTGCAGCACATTGCAATCTTTCTCCACTTAAATAATAACTTGCTCTTCGATTTTTTCTGCCAATGTTCATCACCTCACACTTTCCAACATTGTACTCCATCTGCCAAAATTTTGCTCACTCACTTAGCCTGTTTATGTCCTTTTGAAGATTTTTTGTATCCTCTTCACACATTGCTTTTCCTCCCATCTTTGTATCATCAGCATACTTGGCAATGTTACACTCGATCCCTTTTCCCAAGTCATTAATATAGATTGTAAATAGTTGGGGCCCCAGCATCGATCCCTGCGGCATCCAACTAATTACTGATTTTCAAACCGAGAATAAACCATTTGTCCCGACTCTCTGCATTCTGTTAGTTAGCCAATCCTCCATCCATGCTAATATATTACCGCCAACCCCGTGAACTTTTATCTTGTGCAGTAACCTTTTATGTGGCATTGTCAAAATGCCTTCTCGAAGTCAAAATACAACACATCCACGGGTTCCCCTTTATCCACCCTGTTCATTACATCCTCAAAGAATTAATAATTGCTGTAATCACCATGAATACCTATACTTTCTGTGATAGACCGAGCTTACAGACTATCTGGCATCTCCTGCCCTTTGCCGGGCACGTGTTCCGGGTTTAATTTTACAAACTGTGTGAGTTCGCTGATCGCGGGGAGACGGTTGGTGCCTCTGTGGCCCCACTGTGAGGATGTGGAAGTGAACACGGTGGCTGGGTGATCCATGACATTTCTGTAAAGGGCAGCGGAGGAGAAGGATTGAGAACTTTCAGTGTGGGACAGAAGTTGTTTCAGGTGAGCCAACACATTCCTGATCAGCACAGAGGGAGCTCACTGGTCAGCTCCCCTTTGTTGGGGTTGCTGTGCCAGAGGTTTCTGCAGTACAGCTGTTATCATGTTTTCTTTACATGAGACAGGGCCCTGGTTCAATCCTGGCCACGAACTGTATGTTTAAACTTGCTATAGAAGAACAATCAGAGGCGAGTTTATTCTCCTGGCAAATGCTGCCTGATCTGCTGAGATTTCCAGCATTTGCTGTTTTTATTTGTTATTTATTCTCCTGGCAAAAGGGCTCCATTATTCCTTCATTGCTCTTTATTTGACTTCAATAAATAGATAACTTTCAGTGAGAGAAAACGGATCCACCGGGGACCTTTCGTGTGTGAGGCCAACGTGATATCCGCTACACTGCAGCCCATCAAAGGGCGAGAAACGACTGAATATAAAGGATGAACTCACAAATATCAGGGGCAGTGCAGTCTGGTCAACGTCAAACCCTCCTTTCTTATTCAGCAGTGGCATCAACGGGAGTCAGATGCCATAAAGTTTAATTAAAGACATAAATACAAGTAACACTTCCAAATATTTTCACTGTAAAATTCTTTCACTTTATTTGAAATCCTCCTGAATTGAATCTGAAAATGAGCACCGTGGGATTTTATCCTCACTGCTGATTCTATTTTCTGTGCACGGTCGGATTAACCGGTGCTGTTAAATTTGACAAAAGTTGCCCCAGATTCCTGGTGTTATCGGTAATGAAGGTTTTGAACCAGACTCCTAAAATACAGTGTGTAAAATGGGTTAACATGCAGAAGAACATAAGAACATAAGAAATAGGAGCAGGAGTCGGCCATACGCCCCTCGAGCCTGCTCCGACATTTAATACGATCATGGCCGATCCGATCATGGACTCAGGTCCACTTCCCTGCCCGCTCCCCAAAGAACAGGACAAATGATTGAAGTATCGACTGTCCCTCAGTTAGCATTTCTTACATTGTGCAAAAGAAGGTGAGGGGTTAATTAATGATGCTTTCCCGTGAAAGCAACACAAATGTTTCAGAAAAAAACATGCGGTGACTGGCAGGTGAGTGTTGCTTCTGACACCTGGTGGGAATGGGCAGGGATTTTAAAGCCACTTATATTGTCAAACCTTCATATCGACGAACATCCCACACTTTCTGTGTAGACCTCGTGGCGCAATGGTAGCGCGTCTGACTCCAGATCAAAAGGTTGCGTGTTCAAATCATGTCGGGGTCACTATATTTTTGGAAATTGCTCTTCCAGAATTAATATTTTTTTGCTGTTTGGCAATAACCAGACCCTTGCTCCAAGGTCTGCCTCACTGTTTCCCCGGTGTCAGGCAGAGATACGCCTGGTGCCCTCATTTATTTCATGTGACAGGACACAACAGTTCAAAATCAACCTGCAGGTGGCCACACTCAGCATTGAATAGTCAGGATGTCCGAGCGGTCTCAGGTGCTGTGTTCCGTTTGCAGTTTCCTCTGGAGTTGTGGATTTGAATCTGACATTTCTTACTTTTTATAATTAAGTGAAACTCATTGTTTGACACCACAACTCACTCCTAAAAACTGGGATTCAGCAGTTCACCTGCTCACTTCACATTTCCGTCTGACCTGGTGCTGAAAGTGGAGATGTTTCCGCAGTGAAAGCTCACTGGGTGGGAATGTTTTCTGTAGCTTTCTCCTCATGCATGCTCAGGGGCGAGTTTGTCCTCCTGTGAAAGGTCATAAGATCATAAGCATGGAAGGATTAGGGGCCGCAGTAGGCCATTCGGCCCCTCAAGCCTGGTCCACTATTCAAGAAGATCCTCGCAGTTCCTCAACAGCAAGTTTAAACATCTGGTTATGTTCCTAACATCATTTGAACCGCAGTGTTTCCGTGGCGTCATTGTTATCACGTTCGCTTCACACGCGAATGGATCCCGGGCGGAACGTGATTTTTGAGACTATTTTTGCTGTGAAATAAATTGAACAAAAGTAGCCCCAGATTCCTTGTCACATGAGCAATAAACATTTTAAACCAGTCTCCTAAATACAGAGTGTTATGTCTTGAATAAGGAATCTGACCAGAAACTGCAAACTGAAAGTAAGGTGTGACCGTCGTCCTTTATTACAAGTCTCCAGTGTGCCTCTCCAACCTGTGAGGCCTCCTGATGGATTGTGGGATCCCTTGGGACTCCAGTGGATGAGCCCTCTGATGGTTAAACAAGGTATTTACAGGTTTACATATGTAACAACACTCCCCCGGCACCGCTACCCCCAGCCTCCCCAAAGTCAGCAGTGTAACTATTTACAATTTGAGTCAATCTGTGGCCTTCCTTTCCCTGGTTGAACTTCTCGGTGCAAATGCTGGTTTTGGTGAGTCATTTGTTGGGCCCTCACTGGCCTGCTGGGCGTGGTGAGTCCTGCTGGGCTACTGCGGGTGATGGGTTCTGCTTCGTGGTCAACCGCTGGGTTGATTGCCACTTGTGTGTGTGTTGGAGGAGCGAAAAAGGTAGAGTCTATTGTGGGTTGTTCTGGATAATCCGTGAATCTGAGTTTGGATTGGTCCCATTGTTTCCTGCAGGTGAGTCCATATGAAAGTTTGACCAGGAACACCCTACTCCCCTCTTTGGCCACGACAGTGCTGGGAAGCAACTTGGGACCTTGTCCATAGTTCAACATAAATACAGGATAATTAATCTCAATTTCGCGTGACACATTTGCTTGATCATGATATGTATTCTCTTGAAGCCGCCTGCTCTCTACCTGTTTGTGTAGATCAGGGTGGTCTAACGAGAGCCTTGTCTTAAGTGCCCTTTTCATGAGCAGTTCCGCGGAGGGAACCCCGGTGAGCGAGTGGGGTCTCATGCGGTAACTGAGCAGGACTCGGGATAGGTGACACTGCAGTGAGCCCTCAGTTACCCTCTTCAAGCTCTGCTTGATTGCTGCACTGTTCTCTCTGTCTGACCATTGGATGTTGGTTTAAACGGGGCAGATGTGAAATGTTTGATCCCATTGCGTGTCATGAACTCTTTGAACTCAGCACTGGTGAAGCACAGCCCATTGTCACTGACAAGAACGTTAGGCAGGCCGTGCATGGCAAACATGATCCGCAAGCTTTCAATGGTGGCAGCGGACATCATCTCACATTCAATCCACTTGGAGTACGCATCTACAACCACAAGGAACATTTTACCCAAGAACGGGCCTGCATAGTCGACGTGTGCCCTAGACCACGGTTTGGAGGGCGAAGACCAAAAACTTAGCAGCGCCTCCCTGGGTACATTGCTTAACTGCGAGCATGTATTACATCTGTGAACGCAGGACTCTCAGTCCGCATCGATACCGGGCCACCACACGTGGGATCTGGCTATCGCTTTCGTCATTACAATGCCTGGGTGGGTACTGTGGAGATCACTAATGAAAGTGTCCCTGCCCTTTTTTGGCACCACTACTTGATACAGTCTGCCTGTATGGACATTTTATCTCTGCGCCGCTGGTACGGCTTTATTTCTTCCTGCATCTCTAACGGAACACTAGACCAACTCCCGTGGAGCACACAGTTTTTTACTAACGACAATGAGGGATCTGGGCTCATCTCGGTTCTAATCTGTCGGGCGGTAACAGGTGATTACTCACTCTCGAATGCTTCTATTACCATAACTAAATCTGGGGGCTGTGCCATCTGTGGTGGGCAATGGCAGCCTACTGAGAGCATCGGCACAGTTTTCTGTGCCTGTTCTGTGGCGGATGGCGTAGTTGTATGCGGACAATGTGGGCGCCCATCGCTGGATGCGGGCCGATGCATCTGTATTTATCCCCTTACTTTCAGAAAAGAGGGATAAAAGTGGCTTATGGTCAGTTTCCAATTCAAATTTGAGCACAAACAGATATTGGTGCATTTTTTTTACTCCATAAACACATCATAACACTTCTTTTTTGATCATGCTGTAGGTCCTCTCAGCCTTAGACAGACTCCTGGATGTATAAGTAACCAGTTGCAATTTCCCAGATTCATGAGCTTGATGCAATACACACTCAACATCGTATGACGACGCATCACATGCTAGCACCAAACGCTTACATGCATCATACAGCACAAGCAATTTGGTTGAGTATAACAGTTTTCTAGCTTTTACAACGGCATTTTCTTGGCTTTTACCCCATACCCATTCGTTTTCTTTATGCAGTAAAGCGTGCAGTGGTTCGAACAGTGTTCTGAGACCCGGTAAGAAGATACGAATGTAGTTCAGGATTCCTGGAAACGACCGCAGCTCCATCACGTTCTGTGGCCTTGGTGCGTTGTCGACTGCCTCCATCTACGAATCGGTGGGCCTGATGCCATCCGCCGCAATTCTTCTCCCCAGGAACTCCACTTCGGGCGCCAGGACAATGCACTTCGAGCATTTTAACCTTTGCCCCACGCGATTAAGCCGACTAAGAACCTCCTCCAGGGTCTGCAGATGCTCATCTGTGTCCCGACCTGTAACCAAGATATTGTCCTGGAAGACCACGGTGCGTGGGACCAAAGTCAGTAAGCTTTCCATGTTTCTCTGGAATATTGCCGCGGCTGATCGAATCCCAAATGGGCATCTGTTGTGAATGAAGAGACCTTTGTGCGTGTTCATGCAGGTGAGGCCCTTCGATGATTCCTCCAGCTCCTGCGTCATATAGGCTGAGGACAAGTCCAGCTTCGTGAACGTCTTTCCTCCGCCAGCGTCGCAAAAAGGTTGTCTGCCTTTGGTAGTGGGTATTGATCTTGAAGGGAGAAACATTTGATAGTTACTTTGTAATCACCACAGAATCTGACGGTGCCCTCTCCCTTGAGGACTGGAACAATCGGACTGGTCCGCTCGTTGAATTCGATCGGCAAAATGATGCCCTCTCGTTGCAGCCTGTCCAGCTCGATCTCCACCCTCTCTCTCATCATGTACGGTACTGCTCTCGCTTTGTCATGGATAGGTCGCGCCCGGGGAATTAGGTGGATCTGCACTTTTGCTCCTTGGAACTTCACGATGCCTGGTTCGAACAACGAGGGGAATTTGTTTAAGACCTGGGCAGACGAAATGTTGCCGACGGGCGAGAGCACCCGGATGTCGTTCCAGTTCCAGCGGATATTCCCCAGCCAGCTCCTGCCGAGCAGCGTGGGGCCATCGCCCGCTACCACCCAGAGTGGTAACTTGTGTATCGCTCCATCGTAGGAGACCTTTACAGTAGCACTGCCGATTACGGGAATCAGTTCATTTGTGTAAGTTCTCAGTTTAGTGCGAATGGGAGTCAGGACTGGCCTTGAGGCCTTGCTGCACCACAATTTATCGAAAGTCTTTCTGCTCATAATGGACTGGCTCGCGTCCATGTCTCGCTCCATTGACACCGGGAGTCCATTTAATTCAACCTTCAACATTATCGGGGGCACTTTGTGGTAAATGTATGCACCCCATATACCTCTACCTCCTCGGTCTGATGCTCTGGGTCGTTGTGATCTGCCGTGGATCTGCCCTCCTCTGCAACATAGTGGTTTGCAGGATTAGCAGGGTTTGCAGCTTGCCTGCACATTCGTTGCAGGTGTCCCATTGTTCCACAGCCCTTGCAAACGTATCCTTTGAAGCAGCATGAATGGAAACGATGATCACCCCCGCAGCGCCAACAAGGTGTTAATGGCGGAGCATTCATCACCCTTGATGGTGGACTCTGAGACATCTGCAGACGTACAGCTGCAGGCATGTGAGGCCTGCCCTGTACGTAACGATTTGAAAACACATTACTTTGTTCACAGTGCTTGTACAGCACTCGTGTGCTGTGAGATTTGATTGGTATTGTCACTGATGGCGATGAACGCTTGGGCTATCGCTATGGCTTTACTCAAGGTTGGGTCTCGACTGTCAAAATTAATTTACGAAGTATTACTTCATGGCCAATGCCAAGTACAAAGAAGTCCCTGAGCATGTGCTCCAAATGTCCTACAAATTCCAAATGCCTGCAAGGTGTCTTTGCTCGACGACATAGCTCGCCACTTCCTGGCCTTCAGACCTTTTGCACATGCAGAACCGGAACCTCGCCATCAGAACGCTTTCCTTCAGGTTAAGATGCTCCCGGACCAGTGTGCGCAAATCAACATACGATTTCTCTGTGCATTTCGCTGGAGCAAGCAGCTTTTGTATGAGGCCATAAGATGGTGACCCGCAAACAGTGAGGTGAATCGCCCTTCCTTCGGCAGCATTCGCTTCTCCTTCCAGCTCGCTGGCCACGAAATATTGGTCGAGTCGCTCCACTAATGTGTCCCAATCATCTCCCTTCGAAAATTTCTCCAGGATGCCCATTGGTCTCTACATCGTTGCGGTGGGGTTCGTCATCTGTATCTCATCGCCAGTTGTAGTGCATGAATAAAGAGTCTGACCAGATACTGTGAGCTCAACGTAATTTGTGACCTTAGTCTCCAGAGTGCTTCTCCAGCCTGTGAGGCCTCCTTAAATACAAGTGCTCCCAAGGGATTGTGGGATCCCTTGGGACTTCAGGGGATGAGCCCTCTGGTGGTTAAACATGGTATTTACAGGTTTACATACATAACACTTGTTTGCATAAGTTCTATGCAAATTGAAAGGGCTCATTCGGTATTTAAACGTGGAATCTCTCGCAAATTGCCATTAACAACCCTAAAGTGAGAATCATACACCTGGTCCAACGAAACAACTGCTTGACAAGAATGGCGATAAAGTGTAACCATTATAAAAGCATGTTATTGTGTGGATCTATTCTTTGTAGCCGGAGCACATGAGACCGAATCAGTGACTTTGCATTTTTGACCTGTCTTCTGAAGCGCCGCACGGTCCCATTCCGACAGTCAATGAGCTGTTGGGACGTTAGTGTATCCAGGCTGTGGGTGGCCACCCCGAGCGCAGCAGAGGGGTTTCTGCATTAGTTCTGGGTGGGGACAGTATTTCCCCTTCTCTCTTCCTCTTGTCTATATCCCTGTGCTTTTATTTCTCTGTTTATTCCTCGTCTCAGTTTCTAGTGTTTAAAAGGGAACAAAAGATGAAATGGGTTTCATTGTAGAAAATAATTTCTCTCGCTCAAAGTTAGATGCACCACCGTTGCACCATGAGGCCTAGGCAGCTCGCCGTTGATATTCAGGTTCATATATAAATATATCTACATGTATCGTAACTGTTCCCTGGTGGTCGAGGGGTTAAGATCCGGCGCACTAACCTGGTAACGATACTCGATCAATTTGTCAAATAAAAATAATTGAGGTCTGTGAGACGATTAGTAATTGATGTAATCACCATGAATAACCCCATTACTTTCTGTTACGGACCGAACTTACAGATTGTCTTGTTTCTCCTGCCCGTTGCTGGACACGTGTTCCGGGTTTAATTTTGAGTTCACTGATCACGGGGAGACGGTAGGAGCCTCTGTGGCCCCACTGTGAGGATGTGGAAGTGAACACGGTGGCTGGGTGATCCGTGACATTTCTGTAAAGGGCAGCGGAGGAGAAGGATTGAGAACGTTCAGTGTGGGACAGAAGTTGTTTCAGGTGAGCCAACACATTCCTGATCAGCACAGAGGGAGCTCACTGGTCAGCTCCTCTCTGTTGTGTCAGCTGTGCCAGATGTTTCCGTAGTGTAGCGGTTATCACGTTCGCCTTATACGTGAGAGGTCCCTGGTTCAATCCCGGGCGGAAACATTATGTTTAAAGCTGCTTTCGTGGAACAATCCGAGGTGAGTTTAGTCTCCTGGCAAATGCTGCCTGACCTGCTGAGATTTCCAGCAATTGCTGTTTTTATTTGCTATTTTTTCTCCCGGCAAAAGGGCTCCTTTATTCCTTAATTGCTCTTTATTCCACTTCAATAAATAGATAACTTTCAGTGAGAGAAAACGGATCCACCGGGGACCTTTCGTGTGTGAGGCCAACGTGATATCCGCCACACTGCAGCCCATCAAAGGGTGAGAAACCACTGGATATAAAGGATGAGCTCACAAATATCAGGGGCAGTGCAATCTGGTCAACGTCAAACCCTCCTTTCTTATTCAGCAGAGGCATGAACGGGAGTCAGACGCCACAAAGGCGGCATTAAAGACAAAAATTCCAATAACACTTCCAAATCTTTTCACTGTAAAATTCTTTCACTTTATTTGAAATCCTACGATGTTAAATCTGAAAATGAGCACCGTGGGATTTTATCTTCACTACTGATTCTATTTTCTGTGTATGGTCGGATTAACCGGTGCTGTTAAATTTGACAAAAGTTGCCCCAGATTCCTGGTGTCATCAGCAATGAAGATTTTGAAACAATCCCCGACAAAAATTGTGTAAAATGGGATCTGGTTTAACAGTTAACATGCAAAGCACAGAAGAAATGATTGAAGTATCGACTGTCTCTCAGTCAGCATTTCTTTCATTGTGCAAAAGATGGCATTGGGTTAAGTAATGATGCTTTCCCGTGAAATAAAAACAAAAGTTCAACAAAAAAACGGACGGTGACTGGCAAGTGAGCGCTGCTTCTGACTCCGAGTGGGAATGGGCGGGGTTTTAAAGCCCTTATTTTGAGGAACGTTCATATAGATAAACATCTCATATTCGTTGTGTCGAGCAAGTGGTGCAACGGTAACACATCTCACTCGAGATGAGGACATTGCTATCGAAATCATGTCAGGGTTCCTGACCTTTGGGATAATTCCGGAATCAGTATTTTCTTTACTGTGTCTTAATAACCAGACCCTTGCTCCAAGGTCTGTCTCACTGTTTCCCCGGTGTCAGGCAGAGATACGCCTGCTGCCCTCATTTATTTCATGTGACAGGACACAAAAGATCAAAATCAACCTGCAGGTGGCCAAACACAGCAGCACCGAGTCAGGATGGCTGAGCGGTCAACGGTGCTGTGCTTGGATTGCAATTGCATGTAGAGGAGTGGGTTCAAATCCAACGTCTGACACTTTCTGCTTTTAATCATTAAGTGAAACTCATTGTTTGACACCTCGACCAACTCTTCAAAAGTGGCATTCTGCAGTTCACCTGCTCGCTTAACATTTCTGTCTGACCTGGGGCTGAAAGTGGAGATGTTTCCGCAGTGCAGCGGTTAACACGTTTGCCTCACACGCGAAAGCTCACCGGGTGGGAATATTTTCTGGAGCTTTCTCCTCATGCATGCTCAGGGGCGAATTTGTTCTCCTGTGAAATGTCATGAGATGATAAACATGTAAGGATTAGGGTCCGGAGTAGGCCATTCGGCCCCTCGAGCCTGGTCCACCATTCAAGAAGATCCTGGCAGTTCCTCGACAGCAAATTTAAACATCTGGGGCGGAGCCAACAGGCGCCTGGCTGCAATCAGTGACAAAAACCCGCATTTGGCAGAAGCCCCGCTCGATCAATTGGGAGAGCATGAAACTCTTAATCTTGGGGTCGCAGGTTCGAGCCCCACGTTGGGGCTTTTTGTAAAATGTTATCCTGCATTACCCGGAAAACATCATTAATTAACCGATGATCTTCATTTGCATAATTAAAGAAATGCTAACTGAATGAGAGTCAATAATTTAATAATTTTGGACAAACAAGTGACAGACACCTGGTGCTGGTGGGAAATTTTGTTTATGTTTAAAGAATGGACTCAGTCGAGAATATTTTGTGGATTTTATTTTTCTGAGGCGATTTTCCCTGTGCTGGGGACACCCTGCGCAGATATGTGAAAAAGCTGGTTTTGTTAAAACTCCAGAGACCGCATGGAAGTTAGCTGGGACAAAAGACCTGCCAGTCATCCATTGACAAAAGAGCTGTCGGCCAGGAAGGGGTGCCACTGACAAAGCCACTCTAATTTGTAAAAGCACTTCTCACCTCCATCTCCGAAGGAGACACAGAACAATGAACCCACCAGCCTGGCCAGCCAAGGAGGAGCCGGGTCTTCACCAACACAAAGGCTCAGAGAGATGCCCAGACTAAGAGCCATCAGCCCAATGCATGGGTGGGATGGCCCATCACTGACTAAGTACCCGTGCTTAGAAACAAAAGGGTTTTAAAGATTGGCGGGAAAGATAAGGGTAGCAAGACTCCCAGAAAGACAGGGTCCTTTCCACTTTATTTTTAGCACCGAGACTAAAGACCAGGCGGTGACTTCCCACAGCTGAGCTGAGCAAGGAAATGGGCTGCGTCTGGTGGTGAACATGGTCGCGAGTGTCCCAAGCCAGTAACCAGATATCCCAGGCCAGCTGGGTAAGGGCTCAGGGTTTTCTCAGAAGTGAAGCTTTTCAGGGCTATTCTGGGGAGTGTAATTCATTGGTAGAGGTGGGGTTAGAATCCACCAGGGAATTACTGCGTGTTGCTAGGTCTCATTTCATATTGTATGTATGTTGTTTGTAACCGGGATTTTATTCTCCACAGAGACATTTCGTTTAGCAGTGCATGTTTTAGCCAATGTATGTTTGACCAAATAAATATACTACGATTTATCACCGAAGCATCCCTTTCCGTGACTCATTTAATTTACACTCTGAATAATAATTCCCGGATCTAGAACTTTCGTAAGTAGGGGCGATTCAAACCGTCCGTCTGGCAATTGAGCGAGGATCACAAACACTTACAATATTTATTAAAGGATATACTTGCTTTGGAGGCAGTTCAGAGAAGGTTCACTCGGTTGATTCCGGAGATGAGGGGGTTGACTTATGAGGAAAGGTTGAGTAGGTGGGGCCTCTACTCATTGGAATTCAGAAGAATGAGAGGTGATCTTATCGAAACGCATAAGGTAATGAGGGAGCTTGACAAGGTGGATGCAGAGAGGATGGTTCCACTGATAGGGGAGACTAGAACTAGGGGGCATAATCTCAGAATAAGGGGCCGCCCATCTAAATCTGAAATGAGTAGGTATTTCTTCTCTCAGCGGGTTGTAAATCTGTGGAACTCACTGCATCAGAGAGCTGATAAAGCCACAATATTGAATAAATTTAAGACAGAGATAGCTTCTTAACCGAGAAGGGAATAAAGCTTATGGGGAAAGTGCAGGGATGTGGACTTGAGTCTATAATCGGATCAGACATGATCGTATTAAATGGCGGAGCAGGCTCGAGGGGCCTTATGGCGTACTCCTGCTCCTAGTTCTTAAGTTCTTATGTTCGTAATAGCGACACACAAAAAAATGCTTTTATAATGGTTACACCTTATCTCCACGTTTGTCAAACAGTTGGCTCGTTGGTCTCGTGCTGTGATTCTCGGTAAGGGATTGTTAATTGAAATTTGCGAGGGGTCCCAGTAGAGCCCTTATATTGCTCGCAAATTTTGAAATTGCCGATAACTTTTGCAAAGAAGGACTTGCAGTTCTGCAGTGCCTTTCAGGAACACATGATGCCCCAAAGCACTTTACAGACGTTGAGTTATGTTTGAAGTGTTCTAGTGTGGGGATAGATGTGCCCAGATCACCAAACATGAACCTCAACTCTTTGCGAAGGAGTTCGGTGCAAATAATCAGGTGCCTCAGGGACTTAGACTTTCTTTGAATGAGTTCTGCTTGTACCTGCATTCAAGCTTGAAACAGCAACTGGGCTTCCATCTCACGGGAGCAGCGTGTACCGGTTAGCGAGTAGGTGACGAGGTTTGGGGTTGATGTGCGTCGCTTTCAATCTTTGAAATTTCCCCAAGCAAAGAAACGGTGAATCCAACTGTCCCTGTAAGCATTTAGTTCTCTTTTAATCACAGGAATATCCGCAGTCGTGACCTGAAAAGGAATTAAAACCTACTACCGGCTTCGGGACAATCAGAATACTTCGTCACAGACAAGACACCTTTTAAAAAAGGAGGGAGAGAGAAAGCGGGTAATTATACACCGGTTAGCCTGACATCAGTCGTGGGGAACATGTTGGAATCAATCATTAATGATGAAATAGCAGCGCATTTGGAAAGCAGTGACAGGATCGGACCGAGTCAGCATGGATTTATGAAAGGGGAATTACACTTGATGACTCTTCTCGAATTTTTTGACGATGCAACTAGGAGAGTGGACAAGGGAGAACCAGTGGATATGGTGTATTTGGACTTTCAAAAGGCTTTTGACAAGGTCCCGCACAAGAGATTGGTGTACAAAATTGGTATTGGGGGTAATGTACTGGTGTGGATAGAGAAGTGGTTGGCAGACAGGAAGCAGAGAGTCAGGATAAACGGGTCCTTTTTAGAATAGCAGGCAGTTACTAGTGGGGTGCCGCAGGGCTCAGTGCTGCGACCCCAGCTCTTCAAAATATACATGAACGATTTGGATGAAGGAATAGAGTGCAATATCTCCAAGTTTGCGGATGACACTCTACTGGATGGCGGTGTGAGCTGTGAGGGGGATGCTAAGAGGCTGCAGGATGACTTGGACAGGTTAAATGAGTGGGCAAATACATGGCAGATGCAGTATAATGTGGATAAATGTGAGGTTATCCTTTTTGGGGGGAAAAACACGAAGGCAGAATATTATCTGAATGGCGGCAGACTAGAAAAAGGAGATGTGCAACAAGACCTGGGTGTCATGGTTCATCAGTCATTGAAAGTGGGCACGCAGGTACAGCAGGCGGTAAAGAAGGCAAATTGTATATTGGCCTTCATAGCTAGGGGATTTAAATATAGGAGCAGGGAGGTCTTACTGCAGTTGTACAGGGCCTTAGTGAGGCCTCACCTGCAATATTGTGTTCAGTTTTGGTCTTCTATTCTGAGGAAGTCATTCTTGCTATTGACGGAGCGCAGCGAAGGTTCAACAGACTGATTCCAGGGATGGCTGGGCTGTCATAGGAGGAGAGACTAGATCAACTCGGCCTTTATTCAATGGCGTTTAGTAGGATGAGAGGGGATCTCATAGAAACATATACGATTCTCACGGGACTGGACATGTTAGATGCGGGGAGAATGTTCTCGATGTTGGGGAAGTCCAGAACCAGGGGACATAGTCTTAGGATAAGGGGTGAGCCATTTAGGACTAAGATGAGGAGAAACCTCTTCACTCAGAGAGCTGTTGTCCTGTGGGATTCCCTGCCGCAGAGAGTTGTTGCTGCCACTTCATTGGATGTATTCAAGAGGGATTTAGATATGGGCCTTACAGTTAAGGGGCTCAAATGTTATTGAGATAAAGCAGGATAGGGGTACTGAAGCAATGATCAGCCATGATCTTATTGAATGGCGGTGCAGGCTCGAAGGGTTGAATGGCCTACTCCTGCATCTATTTGCTATGTTTCCATGTTTCTAAGGCTGGAAGGTAGATCACACCAGTTGTGGGAGAGCTGGTTGGCGGTGTCATGGAAGTGTCTGCAGTGTGCGGGACCAGACTGCTTCCATACATCCACAATGAATGTCCCACCCTTTATTTTGGAAAAGCACAACTGAGAGTGGACAAGTTCCATACCGGTCGGAGCAATCTGAAGCTTTAACTGACTGACACGCTGGTTTTGGATGTCTTACAACGTCATCATCCATCAGTCTCTGTGGCGCAATGGGTTAGCGCGTTCGGCTGTTAATCGAAAGGTTGGTGGTTCGAGCCCACCCAAGGACGAAGCCTTTAACTGTTTTTTCCGGATGATTTGGTGCCGCACAGTTCGAGGTTGTCATTGTGCGTTTTGGCTCCACGAATATATTCCGCAAACATTGCCAGCTGTGCTGTTATCCAGTGAGTTCCCACTCCAATACTTTTATGAGAAGTCAGTTCAAGTAAAACGATAAAAAAATTTTACATGGATCGTGTTCCTCCCTCCAGCCCACGAGCAATAAATTGTGTTATTGTGTTTAAAGAAACTGGTGGAAATTGATTCTATTGATACATATAGAGAACTGGAACTTTGGTCTCAAGTGCACCTCGTATCAAGAATAGACACACACACAATCAATGGTTTTACAACTGAGTCATAAACACGTACAATTTTAAACCTGTCTCAAACATACAGCGTGTAAATGAGATAGGGATAAAAGTTCATCACATGTAAAGAGAAAATGAATGATTGAAGATACCACTGTCCCTCAGTAACTATATTATAATTTATTTTATTCTGAAAAAGGTTATCGGTTAGTTAACGGTGATTAAATTAATTCTTATTTTTTCTCAATAGTTCCATGTCATCAATTTTATCAGGTTTTGAATTTAAAAACAGTGTTGCAAAAGTTACCGCCCTGACCTGGAATCAAAGCTGTTTTTCGGTGGTATAGGGAGTGGTTTTACCCAATCATTTAAAGGTGATTTCAAAGAATCACGTGACGTTAAATTCAGCTCATGGTTACAATTTGTTTCGATGTGAAACAAGTGAATTGAAAAGGACAATAATGACACCAAGCATTACGATGCAGCGATGCAGCAATGCAGCGTTCCCTGGTGGTCCAGTGATCAGGATTCGGCGCTCTCACCACCGCGGCCCTGGGTCGATTTCCGGTCAGGGAAATTGCACTTCCATCAAAATTAAAACCTTAGAAGAAAGAGTTACATGCATCTCATGTGGAAAAAAAGAATCAGTGATTTAAACATCATTAATTAATCAATTATAGAACTTCAATCATTTATTTTGTCCTGAGTACATTTGGAACTTTTATCCCGACCTCATTGTATTTTAGGAGCGTGGTCCAGCCCCGGTATCTCCACCTGTGAAAGTAGGAAACTGCTGGAAATACACAACAGGACGGGTAGCCTTTGACAAACAATTAAACCCAGGTTACAGACTCTCTCCCTTCCCCTACCTTTGCGGGACACTTGTTTCCCTTTAATTTTACAGACTGACTGAGTTCACTAACCGTGGGGAGAGAGTAGGTGTCTCCACGGCCCCACTGTGCTAACATGGAAGAGAACACGATGGGGATGTGGGGTGGTGGGTGGGGATCAGTGACATGTTTGTGTAAAGGGCAGCGGAGGAGAAGGACTGACAGCTGTCAGTGAGGGACAGAAGTTGTTCAAGTCGAGCCAACACATTCCCGATCAGCACAGAACGCATTCACTGGTCAGCTGCCCTCTGCTGTTCTTCTGGTCAGAGCGGTTTCCGCAGTGGAGCCATTATCACGTTTGCTTTCCACGTGAAAGGATCCCGTGCAGGAAGATTATGTTTAAACTTGCTGTGGATGAACAGTCATGGGCGAGATTATTCTCCTGTCAAAAGGGCGACAGTGGCTTCTCCCTTATTCTTTAATTGCTCTTTATTTCACTTCACTAAATAGATATATTTGAGTGAGAGAAATTGTTCCAGAGTGTCGCCCACTTCATCTTTTGTTCCCTTGTAAACACATAAAATGAGGCCGGGGAATAAATACAGGAAACAAAGCAGAGGGATACAGACAAGAGGAAGAGAGAAGGGGAAATACTGTCCCCACCCAGAACTAATGCAGAAACCCCTCTGCTGCGCTCGGGGTGGCCACCCGCAGCCTGGATACACTAACGTCCCAACAGTTCATTGACTGTCGGAGTGGGACCATGCGGCGCTTCAGAAGACAGGTTGAAAAAGCAAAGTCACTGATTCAGTCCCATGTGCTTATCTGACTGACACCGGGGAAACGGTGAGACAGATTTTGGAGCATAGGTCTGGTTTTGTAAAACAGCAAAGAAAATATTCAGTCCGGAATTAAATTATTTAATGTGAATCCTGCTCGTTTAGTGGTTGGACGTTCACAGAGGGAGCCCGAGTTCGGAAAGTAACTTTTTAATTCAAGCTATTTTCAAATAATTACATGCAACTAATTAAACTCTGCAGGAGGCGGGGTGATTAATTGTTTTACTCACCATTCATTAACCGATAGAGTGGTTTTGCGGAATGGTCACCGACGGACAGTCGATTACTGAACTGTAATAATTTCAGGAGCTTTTGTCATATATGATATTTTGCACCCTATCTGACTGAACACACTCTGTATTTTATGAGATTGGTTTAAAATGTTCACTGCTCATAAGACAAGGAACCTGGGGCTACTTTTGTTCAATTTATTTCACAGCAATTATATTCTAAAATGATGTTTCTGCCCGATCTCGAAATGGGTCTTTTTGTCTGTGAAATGAACATGATAACCGGTACACTACAGAAACCGCTGCTTAGTTCCCACCCCAGAGAGAAGCGTTAAGCCAGAAGGTGTAATTCTGAATCCCTTTCTGTGAAAAAATCTTTTCACAAACATTTCTCTGACCGAAGCTGCACAAGTCAAAAATGTTCCTTTCAAAGTCGTCAAACTCCCAAATTAACGCACCCCCTGAATCTTCTGGATCAGAAAGCTCTAGTGGTGCCGACTCAATCCATAAATCTGACTTTACTCACCCTGTATTTTAGGAGATTGGTTTAAAATTTTCATTGCTCATAAGACAAGGAACCTGGGGCTACTTTTGTTCAATTTATTTCACAGCAAACATATTCTAAAATAAATCACGCGCCCAGGCTCAAACCTGGGTCATTTCGTGTGGGAGGTGAACATGATAACCGCTACACTACATAAACCTTCTCTTAACCCAGCCCCAGGTTCGTCATTTGTACCAAAATTAAACCCAATGAGATCAGGATAAAAGTTGCTCACATGCTCATGGCAAAATAAATGGTTGAATATTTACAAAATAATTTATGTATTAATTAATGATGTTCAAGTCAATGATTCTTACATTTTATACATGATTTGCATATAGATCTGTAAAATAAATGAACTCTTTTTTTTTTATAAGGTTTGGAATTAAAAGTACAACTTCCCAGGGTGGGAATTGAACCCAGGACATAACTTTGAGATCATGGAATCCTTGCCACGAGACAACCAGGGACCTAAATACCATTTTATTGCTGCATCGTTATAGTTCATGACATTATTATCATTTTCAATTCACTTGATTCACACCGAAACAGATTGAACTGTTGTATATGCATGCCTGTTTACTGTGTGATGTCTATAACGCTACTATGCAGCACTGAATGTACTCTTACACTGTACACACCTTACCTACACCAGAGGATGCTGCTGCTTGAGACCGAAAGGTTACCTGCAACCCAGTATATAAAGGAACTCACAGCTTGGTGTCCTCACTTGAGGAGCTTCAAATAAAGGACTACAGGTCTACACAGTTTACGTATCATACCCTGCCTCGTGGAGTCATTACTAAAGGTTCCTACATACACTACAGTAAACGCCACTTGAGATCACATTCAAATGATTCACTGAATGCACCCCTTGTACCACCGCAACACAGGTTCGATTTTTGGTCAGGGAGATATTTACAACACAGTTTTCAAACTAATAGCCCAATATCATTGATGAAATGCAGCGAATGTGAAAAAAATGAATTCATTCAACCACCTTTAATTAACCGATAACTTTCTTTTACAGAATGAAAGAAAAGATAATATGGTTACTGCGGGACAGTGTTAGCTTCAATCATTAATTTTCTCTTTACATGTGATGAACTTTTATCCGATATCTCGTTGACACACTGTATTTTAGGAGAATGGTTTAACATTTTAAGTGCTATTGTCATGTATCCAACCAGCATTGTAACCCTTGTATAATCTGACCTCAGTTGTGCACTGTGAGAACAATGACCACTAGGTGGTGAACTTGTGGGAGACACTCCTAACCTGGACCTTCAGGTATAAAAGGGGAAGCTCCACCCACTTTCATCACTTGAATGCTAAGGAATAAAGGACAGGCCACAGACTGACCTTCTCTCAAGCATGGGCCTCGTGTGCATTTATACTGTATAGTAAGGGCGTATCAATGGCGACGAGAAATTGGGATTTAAACCACGCGAGCATGGCCACGAGCAGAACAGACGAGAGGTACTGTGTTAAGGAATGGTTGGAACAGAGAATCAACATTGTTAAAGCAGCACACAGTTCTCCAGGTAGACAAGGGCAATCGGGCATGCCCCAACATATAGTCGAACCCAGAGGGGGAGTTCAACAGAGATAATGGCAAGCTGAATGGCGATTCACGCCATTGCAAGGGACAATGTGGCTAGTAATGGGGCCATCAACACATGTTAATGGCACACTCAAGGAGAGTCACAGGGGTATTCAGGACGATCGACTGGCAAGGGACCTTTTGTTTCCAACAACAGCTCATGTTGGAGGCATGGAGGCACAAACTCAGCCGGAGTTTGCAGAATGAGCAAAATACCTACAGAAATTGCAGAAATGAATGCTGGGGGAAATCGCTGGAAGCTGAAGTTCAGTGAGTTCATGTGGAGCACGTATACAGTTCATACACTAGGACGCCACCGATAATGATGAAAGTGCTCCTCAGTGGCATCCCAGTATCAATGGAGCTAGACACGGGGGCCAGCCAGTCCCTGATGGGTATCAAATAGTATGAAAAGTTGTGGGGTTCCAAGGCCAGGAGGGCCAAAATTATCACCGAATGACGCACAGCTACGGACATACACCAAGGAGATCATTCCGGTGCTAGGCAGAGCCACAGTAGTCGTGACCCACAAAGATTCGGAGAACAGGTTGCCACTCTGGGTTGTCCTGGGGGACGGTCCGCACTACTGGGGAGGAGTTGGCTTGCTGTCATGAACTGGAAATGGGGCAATGTCAATGCAATTTCCTCTGTGGAGCGAGTTTCATGCTCATAGATCCTGCACAAATTTGACTCATTATTTCAAGCCGGCATTGGCACTTTCATGGGGGCCAAGGTAGTGATTCACATAAACCCGGACGCCAGGCCAGTACACCACAAGGCCAGAGAAGTGCCGTACGTGATGCGGGAAAAGATAGAAGGCGAATTGGACCGCCTGCTGAGGGAAGGCATCATCTTGCCAGTCGAATTCAGTGACTGGGCGAGCCCGATTGTACCGGATGGGTGGGTCAGGATATATGGTGATTACAAGGCCACCATCAATCGGGTGTCACTCCAAGACCAGTACCTGCACTCGAGAGCGGAGGACCTCTTTGCGACGCTATCCGGTGGCAAACTTTTTTCAAAATTGGACCTGACCTCAGCTTAAATGACCCAGGAGCTGGCGAGTGAGTTGAAGAAGCTGACCACTATCACGACACACAAGGGATTGTTTGAGTCCAACAGATGTCCGTTCAGGATTCGCTTGGCCGCCGCAATCTTCCAACGAAACATGGAAAGTCTCCTCAAGTCGATTCCAGGGATGGTGGTTTTTCAGGACGACATCCTCATCACGGGTTACGATACTGAAGAACACCTCCACAACCTGGAGGAAGTGCTGCGCAGACTGGACCGGGTCGGGCTGCGACTGAGAAAGGCGAAGTGTGTCTTCCTAGCTCCAGAGGTAGAATTCCTGGGGATGAGGGTAGGAGGCGACGGGATCAGCCCAACTGCATCCAAGACATAAACGATCGAGAGAGCACCCAGACCCCGTAATACGACGGAGTTGCGTTTGTTCCTGGGCTCCTGAACTATTTTGGAAACTTTCTTCCAAAATTGAGCACGCTGCTCGAGCCGCTACACGTGCTCCTACGCAACGGTCGCGAATGGGTCTGGGGGGACAGCCAGGAAAGGGCTTTTAATAGAGCACACAATTTGTTATGTTCCAACAATCTGTTAACACAATACGACCCATGTAAGAAACTTGTGTTAACGTGCGATGTGTCGTCCTGTGGTGTCGGGTGTGTGTTGCAGCCTGTCAATGCCAAGGGTCAGTTACAGCCGGTAGCTTATCCCTCCAGAAGTCTGTCCCAGGCAGAAAGGGGCTACGGGATGGTAGAAAAGGAGGCGCTCGCATGTGTATATGCGGTAAAAAACATGCACCAGTACCTGTTTGGCAGGAAATTTGAGCTGGAGACAGGTCACAGACCCCTAACGTCCCTTTTGGCCGACAACAAGGCCATAAATGCAAACGCATCGGCCCGCATACAGAGGTGGGCACGCACGTTTGCCGTCTATGAATATACAATTCGGCACAGACCGGGTACCGAAAACTGCGATGATGCACTCAACAGGCTCCCACTAGCCACCACTGAGGGGGCTACCGAGCATGCTGCTGAGATGGTCATGGCTGTTGAAGCTTTCGGAAGCAAAGTCTCACCCGTGACAGTCCGTCAGATTAATGTCTGGACAAATAAAGACACGCTATTGTCTCTAGTCAAGAAATGTGTCCTGAATGGGGACTGGGCAGCCACGTACAGGGCATGCCCTGAGGAATTTAAACCATTTCACAGGGGCAGGGATGAACTCTCGATTCAGGCCGATTGCCTACTGTGGGAAACTGCGTAGTTATGCCCCAGATGGGCAGAGAGGTGTTCATCAGAGAACTCCGCAATGAGCATCCGGGCATTGTCATGATCAAGGCAATTGCCAGGTCACACGTTTGGTGGCCAGGGATCGTTGCAGATCTGGAACTTTGTGTTCGCAGGTGCAAAACGTGTGCCCAGCTGGGCAATGTGCCCAGGGAAGCCCCCCCTTAGCCCCTGGCCATGGCCCGTCAAGCCTTGGTCATGCATCCATGTGGACTACGCGCGTCCTTTCATAGGAAAAATGTTTTTGGTTGTAGTGGACGCCTACTCCAAATGGATCAAGTGTTACATTTATATTCAAGCACATCCTCTGCCACGATAGAAAGTCTACGGGCAATGTTCACCGCCCACGGTCTACCGGACATCTTGGTCAGCGACAATGGCCCGTGCTTCACAAGCACTGAATTCCAGGACATCATGGTAGGCAATGGAATTAACCATGTCAGAACGGCACCGTTCAAGCCAGCCTCAAACAGCCAGGCAGAACGAAAAGTGCAGATAATCAAACAGGGGATGCTCAGAATCAAAAGGGGTTCCCTACAAAACCACTTATCACGCCTCCTGTTGGCCTATAAATCCCGACCACACTCGCTCACAGGAGTTCCACCCGCAGAGCTGCGAATGAAAAGGACGCTCAAAACCCGGTTATCCCTTGTACACTCCACCATGAAAGAAATTGTTGAGAGCGGCGCCAGTCACAATATAACTACCATGACAGGAAAGCGAGGGCGCGATGTATTGGTGTAAATGACCCTGTTTTTGTCCACAACTATGCTGCAGGACCTAAATGGCTCGCAGGCACTGTGATTGCCAAAGAGGGAAATAGGATTCTGGTAGTTAAACTGACCAATCTGCCGCAAACACGTGGATCAAACAAAAAGGAGGTTCAGCAACCCCATAGAAGAAGCAGAGGAAGAACACGATATAGAGTTCACTCCACCACAGGTGACCGAACACCGGAACCAAAGGGAGGAGAGCCCAGTCACTGTGGGCAGTCCGGATAGGCCTGAGGCACTGCAAACAGCAGACACACAGGCCAGCGCCCAACAACCGGAGCCCCAACTCAGGCGCTCTGCAAGAGAGCGTAAACCACCAGAGAGACTCAACCTGTGATCCCAAAAAGACTTTGGGGTGGGAGGTGATGTCATGTATTCAACAAGCATTGCAACCCATGTATAAACTGACAAGTTGTACACTTTGAGAACAATGACCACTAGGTGGTGAACTTGTGGGAGACACTCCTAACCTGGACCTTCAGATACTGAAGGGGAAGCTCCACCCACTTCCATCACTTGAGTGCTAAGGAATAAAGGACAGGTCACAGACTGACCTTCTCTCAAGCATGGGCCTCGTGTGCATTTATACTGTACAGTAAGGACGTATTACTTATGACTCCAGTAATCCGGTGCAACTTTTGTTAAAATTAACAGGACCGGCTATTTCACAGAAAAAATCTTCTCCAACATAATGTTTTTAGATCATGTCCCGGTCGATCATTCTTCGGTGCAAAGTGGATGAACTGACCCTTCCCCACATTGAACCCCAGTACTCACAGTTAAGGGAAGATTTAATAGAGGTTTTCAGAATTATGTGGAAACTGTTTCCACGGGCAGGAGTGTCGGTAACCAGAGGACACAGACAGAAGCTAATTGGTAAAAGGAAAAATCCGGGACGGGGGATGTGGGGTGAGGAGATATATTTTTAACTGCTCCTGAGCCTTACATGTTTATGATCTTATGATCTTTCACAGGAGAACAATCTCGGCCCTGAGCAGGTATGAGGAGAAAGCTCCAGAAAATATTCCCACCCGGTGAGCTTTCGCGTGTGAGGCGAACGTGTGAACCGCTGCACTGCGGAAACATCTCCACTTTCAGCACCAGGTCAGACGGAAATGTTAATCGAGCAGGTGAACTGCTGAATCCAACTTTTAAGGAGTTGGTCGTGGTGCCAAACAAATGGGTTTTGCTTAATGACGATAATGAAGAAGTGGGATTTGAACACACGCTTCCAGAAAAAAACTGCAAACGGAACACAGCACCTGAGACCGCTCGGCCATCCTGACTATTTAATGCTGTATGTGGCCATCTGCAGGTTGATTTTGAACTTTTGTGTCCTGTCACATGAAATAAATGAGGGCAGCAGGCGAATCTCTGCCTGACACCGGGGAAACAGTGAGACAGACCTTGGAGCAAGGGTCTGGCTATTGCGAAACAGCAAAGAAAATATTAATTCCGGAATTATCCAAAAGCAATGTGACCCCGACGTGAAATAATCCGGGGCTCAGTTTTGCCAGTATTTTCACAACTTAATGTTGCAATGTGAAACAATGCAGGAAATCAGTGGTGAAGATAAAATCCCACGGTGCTCATTTTCAAATTCAACACAGTACGATTTGAAATAAAGTGAAAGAATTACACAGTGAAAAGATTTGGAAGTGTTTCTTGTATTTGTGTCTTGAATTAAACTTTGTGGCGTTTGACTCCCGTTCATGCCTCTGCTGAATAAGAAAGGAGGGTTTGACGTTGACCAGACTGCACTGCCCCTGATATTTGTGAGCTCATCCTTTATATTCAGTGGTTTCTCGCCCTTTGATGGGCTGCAGTGTAGCGGATATCACGTTGGCCTCACACACGAAAGGTCCCCGGTGGATCCGTTTTCTCTTACTGAAAGTTATCTATTTATTGAAATGAAATAAAGAGCATAAGGAATAAGGGAGTCCTTTTGCCAGGAGAATAAATAGCAAATAAAAACAGCAAATGCTGGAAATCTCAGCAGGTCAGGCATCATTTGCCAGGAGACTAAACATGCCTCCGATTCTTCATCCACAGTAAGTTTAGGGATATTCCAACGTCCTGGGCCCGTACAAAGTTTCTGCGGATTGCGGGATTTACGCATATCTTGCCCAGCAAATATCCTCAAAAACCTTGCAGCTGAAAAAGCAAGCGCATAGCGTAATTTTACAGGCGGAAGTGTTTAAAAACACTCATAACCATAATAAAATAAAATAAAATAAACATAATGTATTGTGAAAAACTCTGCCAACTAAGGTAAGATTATTTTTAACCCGAATTACAAAGCTTAAAAAAATTGGAACAATCTTGTCTTTTTCTAATGCGTTTATTAACGTTACATTCAATTAATTTTAATTATGTGAGGTCTGTTTTTTATCATTTCTCAGTGTGTGTGTGTTTTTTGTTCTCATGAATAGCACTGAGAACCCGTAGGTTCGCGAGTCCCATTGCTATTAATGGGAAAGCTGTGGAATACGTACCTGATTGGCTGAGCAGTCACACGTGGGATCCCTCCGGACAGGAGCGTGCTTCGCAGCGCGGGAAGAGAAGGCCTCCCTAGTGGAATCCACGGTGCCTCCTAGACCACCAGGTAGGTTCGTAAAACATCTCCGGTCGGAAGGGAATTGCCCGTGGGAAGCCTCCAACTGGAATTTTTGGGCCAATATTCCCACCCGGATTGTTTTGCAGACTTACAGTCGAGACTTCAAAAACTGAACTGGAATAATTTCAGGAGCTTTAATCATGGATGACATTTTACACCCTATCTGACTTAACACACTCTGTATTTTGTCAGATTGGTTTAAAATGTTCATTGCTCAAAAGACAAGGAACCTGAGGCACTTACGTTCAATTTATTTCACAGCAAATATATTCTAAAATGATATCTCTGCCCGGGCTTGAACTGGGGACCTTTTGTGTATGAAAGACTAACATGATAACTGCTACACTACGGTAACCCCTGCTTAACTGCCTGCCCAGAGAGAAGTGTTAAGCCAGAAGGTGTAATTCTGAATCCCTTTCTGTGAAAAAATCATTACACAAACATTTCTCTGACCGAAGCTGCACAAGTCAAAAATGTTCCTTTCAAAGTCGTTAAACTCCCAACTTTCTGTGCCCCCCGAATCTTCTGAATCAGAAAGCTCTAGTTGTACCGACTCAATCCATAAATAACAAATAAAAACAGAATTGCTGGAAATCTCAGCTGGTCAGACAGCATCAGCGTTTTTACCAGGAGACTAAGCTCGCCTCCGATTGTTCATCCACAGCAAGTTTAAACATAATATAGAATCATGGAACGGTTACAGCACGGAAGTAGGCCGTTCGGCCTGTCGAGCCCGTGCCGACTCTCAGCTAGTCCCACTCCTCCGGCCTTTACCCGTACCCCTGAGATATTTTTCATTCAGATAATTATCCAAATCCATTTTGAAAGATAAGATTAATTCTGCCTCTGCCACCCTTTCAGGCAGCGCATTCCGGATCCGAACCACTCGCTGCCAAAGGGCCTCCTCCTGTTCCTATGTTGCTGTGTATAAAGTCTGGGAAACACGAGATCAATTCCTGCCACTCTCACAGCCTTCCTAAATATAGCACCGTCATTCTATTCTCGTAAAAACAGCTCCTGAAGTATCGGCCAGCTGTGTTGGTTGGAGCTCTGGTTATGTTCCTTAGACAACATCTACCACTGTGTGTCTGTAGTGTCGTGGTTATCATGTTCCCCAAACACACCAAAGGTCCCCGCGTGGAATCATTTTGAAAACTTTAAAATGGGCCGAATGGCCGACACCTGTTCCTAATTATTACGTTCTTATGATCTTATGTCCTTTCACTGGAGAACAATCTCTCCCCTGAACATGCTTGAGGAGAAAGTTCCAACAAAATATTTCCACCCGGTGAGCTTTCCCGTGTGTGAGGCGAACGTGGTTAACGCTACACTGCGGACACATCTCCACTTGCAGCACAGGTCAGACGGAAATGTAAAGTGAGCAGCTGAACTGCTGAATCCCACTTTTAAGGACTTTGTCGTGGTGTCAGAACAAAATCTGGGTGAGCCTCCATTTGCCGGCGAAGTTTGAACTTGCGGTTAGAACTTTTGCAAAGAATGACTTGCATTTTTACGTGGCCTTTCACCAACTCAGGATGTCCCCAAGTGATTTAAAGTCAATGAAGTACCGATGGAGCCTTGTAATGTGGGGAAAGATGTGCCCCAATCACCCCACACGCATCTCAACTCTTTCAGAAGCAAGAGAGTGTGTAACCTGGGTCTATAACATAAAGTAATGGGCTCATTAACGATTAAAGCCCATTATTAATCCTCTCACACACCTCAGTTATGTTTATGCAATGCATCGATGGAAACTTCAACAACTGAACTTTACTGCGTAAAGGAACTTTAATCATTGATGAAGTTTTATTCCTATCTGATTTTACACACACTGTATTTTAGGAGAGTGAGTTAAAATGCCCATCGCTCATGATACAAGAAACCTGGGGCGACTTTTTAAAATGTATCCCACAGAAAAATATTCGCTAAAATAATGTTTCTGTTCGTGCTCAAACCGAGGATATTTCACATGTGCGGCGAAGGTGATAACCGTTACACGACGGAAACCTCTGCTTACACCTCGAAAAAAAGCATCCTGCAGCGCTGCCTCACTTCCCAGCAACAGATCAAAGCCACAAACAAACCCATCGATTATTCCCACTTCCCCACCTCCACAGATACTGCCCGACCTGCTGAGTGTTTCCAGCATTTTCTGTTTTTACTGAATACACAAACACAGGTATTCATTGAAAATCAAACTGGAGGTGACCACACACAGATTAAACAGAGACAGAGAGACAGACAGGATCGGGAAACACAGGGAAATGGGACGGAACCAACAGGCGCCTCACCGACAGGGAACGTGATTTACATAATCCTTGCGAGCTCAGTAGATACAACATGAGGCTCTTATTCTCAGGGTTGTGGGTTTGAGCCCCAGGTTGGGTGAATCATTATTGTTAAATTTTATGTCGCTTTCTCGGGCAAACTTCATTAATTAACCGATCAGCTTCTTTTGCACAGTGAAAGTAATGCTAACTGAGGGAAAGTCGATAATTGAATAATTGGTTCTGTGCTTTGCATGTTAACTGTTGAACCAGATCCCATTTTACACACTGTACTTCAGGCATCTGATTCAGAATGTTCATTGTAACATGAACGTGCCCCTGGGGAAACAGTGAGACAGGATTTGGAGCAAGGGTCTGGTTATTGTGAAACAGCAAACACAATATCAATTCCGGAAGAACAACAGCTAAATTAACTGATTTGAACACGCAGCCTCCTGATCGGGAGTTAGACCCGTAACCTTTGCACCACGATATCCAGATTCTACAACAGTCCCAGCGGATCGGAAGGTAGAAAATGTAACATCGCTATTCAAGAAATAGGGAGAGAGAAAACCGGGAACTACAGGACAGTTAGTCTGACATCATTCATCGGGAAAATGCTGTAATCCATTGTTAAGGAAGTGGTGTCAGGACACATCGAAAATTATAACATGATTTGACAGAGTCAACATGGTTTTATGTAAATGTCATGGGCAGTTACAGAAAATAATCAAATAAAACTAATGTTAAGCTGGCCTTCAAATCTCGCGAACTCGATCACCAGTAAGTGATCAGGAAGGCCAATGGAATCTTGGCCTTTATTGCAAAGGGGATGGAGTATAAAAGCAGGGAAATCTTGCTCCAGTTGTACAGGGTATTGGTGAGGCAACACCTGGAATACTGCATGCAGTTTTTTTTTCCATATTTACGAAATGATACACTTGCTCTGGAGGCAGTTCAGAGAAGGTTCACTCGGTTGATTCTGGAGATGAGGTGGTTGACTTATGAGAAAAGATTGTTTAGATTGGGCCTCTACTCATTGGAATTCATAAGAATGGGTCGTAATCTTATCCAAATGTATAACATTATGAGGGGGCTCGACAAGGTGGATGCAGAGAGGATGTTTCCACTGGTGGGGGAGACTAGAACTAGATCTTAGAATAAGGGGCCGCCCATTTAAAACTGAGATGGGGAGAAATTTCTTCCCTCAGAGGGTTGTAAATCTGTGGAATTCACTGCCTCAGAGAGCTGTGGAAGCTGGGACATTGAATATATTGAAGACAGAAATCGATAATTTCTGAAATGATAAGGGGATAAGGGGTTATGGGGAGCGGGGTTGGAAGTGGAGCTGAGTCAATGATATGATCAGCCATGATCTTATTGAATGGCGGAGCAGGCTCGAGGGACGGTGTGTCCGACTCCTGCTCCTATTTCTTATGTTCGTATAACTGGAACACAAGGGGACAGATGTTGTGTGCAGCTACACAAAGCCCTGGTTAGACCTCACTTGGGGAACTGTGTTCATTTCTGGTACCGCACAGGCAGCATCTGCTTTTTTGCCAGGAGACTAAACTCGCCTCCGATTGTTCATCCACAGCAAGTTTAAACATAATGTTCCTGCCTGGGATAGAACCAGGAATTTTTCACATGTAAAGCAAACATGATTACTGCTGCACTGCAGAAACCTCTATTACATGAAGCACAACAGAGCGGAGCTGAACAGTGAGCTCCATCGGTGCTGATCGGGACCGATGCTGATGTGGTAGCAAGTCATCCTCGACTCAGGGGGATTGCCTCAGAGGAAGAGAGGAGGATCAGGAATGTGTTGGCTCACCTTAAACAACTTTTGTCCCACACTGAACTCTCAATCCTTTTCCGCTGCCCTTTACAGAAATGTCATGTAATTACCACCCACCATGTTCACTTCCACATCCTCACATTGGGCCACAGAGACTCCTGCCGTCTCCCCGCGATCAGCGAACTCACCCAGTTTGTAAAGTTACACCAGGAACAAGTGTCCCGCAAAGGGCAGGAGAAGCCAGAGAGTCTGTAAACTCAGTGTGTAACAGAAAGTAACGGGGTTATTAACGGTGATTAGAGCAATTCATCATCATCATAGGCAGTCCCTCGAAATCGAGGAAGACTTGCTTCCACTCGAAAAGTGAGTTCTCAGGTGACTGAACCATCCAATACAGGAATTACAGTCTCTGTCACAGGTGGGACAGACCGTGGTTGAAGGAAAGGGTGGGTGGGACTGGTTTGCCGCAGGCTCCTTCCGCTGCCTGTGCATGTGTTCTGCATGCTCGCGACGATGAGACTCGAGGTGCTCAGCGCTCTCCAGATGTTCTTCCTCCATTGAGGGTGGTCTTTATCCAGGGACTCCCAGCTGTTGTTGGGGATGTTGCATTTTATGAAGTGGCTTTGAGGGCCCTTCAAACGTTTCCTCTGCTCACCTGGGGCTCGCTTGCCGTGCAGGAGTTCCGAGTAGAGCGCTTGCTTTTGGAGTCTTGTGTCAGGCATGCGAACAATGAGGCCCGTCCAACGGAGCTGGTCGAGTGTGGTCAGTGTTTCGATGCTGGGGATGTTGTCCTGATTGAGGACGCTAACGTTGGTGCATCTGTCCTCAAAGGGGATTTGCTGGATTTTGTAGAAACATCATTGGTGCTATTTCTTCAGCGACTTGAGGTGTCCACTGTATAAGGTCCACGTCTCTGAGCCATACAGGAGGACGGGTCTCACTACAGCCCTGTAGATCATGAGCTTAGTGGCAGATTTGAGGGCCTGATCTTCGAACACTCTCTTCCTCAGGCGGCCGAAGGCTGCACTGGCGCACTGGAGGCAGTGTTGAACCTCGTCGTCGATGCCTGCCCTCGCTGATAATAGGCTCCCGAGGTATGCAATTATTCATCCTCTCACATACCTCAATTATTTTCATGTGATAAACTGATTGAGAATAGAAAGAGGGTTAGTGCTCTGGATCTTAACCACTCGACCACCAAGGGAAAATTACGATAATGGTATATATTATATATATGTATATATATCTATATTAATAGAATCACAGAATCAGAAAGTTTCAGCACAGAGTGAGGTCATTTCGGCCCATCGTGTCCGCACCGGCCGACCAAGAGCTATCCAGCCTAATCCCACTTTCCAGCTCTCAGTCCAGAGCTCTGCAGGTTGCGGCACTTTAAGTGCACATCCACGTATCTTTTAAATGTGGTGAGGGTCCCTCCCTCTACCACCCTTTCAGGCATTGAGTTCCAGACCTCCACCACCCTCTGGGTGATGAAATGTCCCCTCATATCTCCTCTCAACCTCCCCAATTACTTTAATTCTTCGCCCCCTGGTTGTTGACTCCTCTGCCAAGGGAAACAGGACCTTCCGATCCATTCTATCCAGGCCCCTCAATTTTATACACCTCAATCAGGTCTCCGCTCAGATGCCTCTGTTGCAAAGAAAACAGATTCAGCATCTCCAAACTATCCTCATAGCCAAAATTCTCCAGTCCAGGCAACATTCCAGTAAATCTCCTCTGCACCCTTTCCAGTGAAATCACATCTTTCCTGTAATGTGGTGACCAGAACTGCATGCAGTACTCCGGCTGTGGTGTAGCCAGTGTTTTGTACAGTTCAAGCATAACCTCCTTGCTTTTGTACTCCATGCCTTGACTAATAAAGTCAAGTATGTCATATGCCTTCTTACCACATTAACTACCTGGCCTGCTACCTTCAGGGATCTGCGGACCTGCACTCCAAGGTCCCTTTATTCCTCTAAACTTTTCAGTGTCGTACCATTTAATGTGTATTCCCTTGCCTTGTTAAACCTCCCCAAATGCATTACCTCACACTTATCCGGATTGAATTCCATTTGCCACAGTTCTGCCCAACTGACCAGTACATTGATCATCATCATCATAGGCGGTCCCTCGATCGAGGACGATTTGCTTCCATGAGTTCACAAGGGTTTCGCTGAAGGACCCGATGTTCCAGTCCTGAATCCAATTGAGGGGGTGGAAGATCCCTTTGTGTGGATTTTTTTAACGTGAGGTGACTGTTGCACATCAGCCACCACATGGGCTTGACAGAGCTAGGTCTTGGTCCAGTGGCAAGTGTTAACCAAGACGACAGGAGACCAGCTCTGCTGCACGGACCTAGCGTGCACACATATCGCAGTGTGGGCTGGGCCGTGCTGACCCTGGGCTCTCGGCTCTTCTGGGCCCCGTCCCCTCATCTATCGCACCTCCACCACGATCTGTCGCCGCTCCTCCACCATAAACATTCACCGTATCTCGCCATAAACACTCACCGCTCATCCGCCCCGACCTTCCCACTCCTCTGTACCTGGGCCCTGCCGATGTTCCTGCTCACGCTCCAAAATGACGACCAGCGTTTTGATGACGTCACCCAGACGCCCATTTCAAAAACGTCGGTATTTGTTTAAATACCTTAAAACTGTTAACATATATGTAATAAAGCTTGAAGCACCTCCCGGAATTCCTTCTAAGATGGGATTATGGTTTGTTGATCCAGATTCCAGAATCCATGGAGAGATGTTACCCGTGGTATAAGGTGGTGTGGATGGATTCCGATGGACTGCATGGATAGCTTACCAACTTCGCTTGTTGTTTTAGTATCATCGCACTGGTCCCTCGGAGAACAGTGTGAAGTGGTGGGAGGATCAATGTGGACAGGATTCGTGTCCTGGTCAATATTTATCCCTCAATCAACATCACAGAGACAGGTGATCTGGTCATCATCACACTGCTGCCTATAGGAGCCTGCCGTGTGCAAATTGGCGGCTGTGTCTCCCACACTACAAGAGTGACCGCACTTCAAAAAGTACTTCATTGGCTGCAAAGCGCCTTGAGACATCCATTGATATCTTCCTGTAGTCCGCCACTTTCTTCTTCATTATCAACCACTCAGCCTATTTTAGTGTCATCTGCAAACTTCTTACTCACACCCTCAACATTTCAGTCCAAGTCATTGATGTATACCACAAAAAGCAAGGGACCCAGCACTGAGCCTTGTGGAACCCCACTGGATCAAAAATCACCCATCAACCATTAGGCTTTGATTCCTGCCTCTGAACAAATTTTTGACCTAACTTGCCACTTTGCCCTTGAATCCCATGGGCTTTTACATTCGTAACCAGTCTGCCAAGTGCGACCTTATCAAAAGCTTTGCTAAAGTGCATATACATTACATCATACCACTGCCCTCATCAACCCTCCTGGTTACCTCCTCGAAAAATGCAATCAACTGAGTCAGACACGACCTTCCCTTGACAAATTCATGTTGACTATCCTTGATTAATCTATGTCTTTCCAAATTAAGATTTATCCTGTCCCTCAGGATTTTTACAAATAATTGTAAAAGGTTAAGCTGACCAGCCTGTATTTACTCAATCCCTTTCTCCCTTTTTAAACAAAGGTACAACATTAGCAGTGCTCCAATCCTCTGGCACCGCACCTGTAGCCAGTGAGGATTGGACAATGGTGGTCAGAGCCTCTGCTATTTCCTCTTTTGCTGCTGTTATCAGCCTGAGATACATTTCATCCTGGCCTGGGGATTTATCCACTTTCTAAGCTGCTAAACCACCAATACTTCCTCTCTCACTCTGTTTATTTCATCTAATATTTCACACTTCTCCACCCTCATTGCAAAGTCCACATCGCCCCTCTCTTTTGTGAAAACAGGTGCAAATTATTCATAAAGAATCCTACCCAAGTCTTCCGCCTCTGCGTAAGATTCCCTTTATGGACTCTCAACGGCCCCATTCTTTATCTTTTTATCATCGTGCTCTTAATGTATTTGGAAAACATCGTTGAGTTTTCCCAGATTTAATTGCCAACATTCTCTCATGCTCTCTCTTTGTTTTCCTGATATACTTTTTTAATTGCACCTCTGCACCTCTAGAGTTTCTGCACTATTGAGTTATGTGTATCTGTCATAAGCTTCCCTTTTTTTCGTTAACGTTCCCTGTATGTCCCCTGACACCCCGGGAGCTCTCGATTTGTTAGTCCCACCTTTGTTTTAAGGGAACATACTTGCTCTGTACCCTCAGGATCTCCTCCTTGAATGCCTCCCACTGCTCTGACACTGATTTACCAGCAAGTAGCCGTTCTCAGTCCACTTTGTCGAAATTCCTTCTCAGCTCAGCAACATTGGTTTTACCCCAATTGAGAACTTTTATTCCTGGTCCCCTTTGTCCTTTTCCATAACTACCCTAAACCTTACTGAGTCTGAGCACTCGCACCAAAATGCTCTCCCACTGATACCCCTTCTACCTGCCCCTCTTCGATCACAAGACCCAGTCCAGAACCAACCCTCCCTTGATGGGCTTATTACATACTGGTTAAAGAAGTTCTCCTAAATGCATTTTAAGAATTCTTCACCATCTGTACCATTCACACCATCATTTTCCCAGTTAATATTCGGGGAGATAAAATCCTCCACTGTTGCAGCTCTATAGGTTTTGCACTTCTCAACATTCTGCCCATATACTTGTTCTTCTATCTCCCTCTGACTGCCTGGGGGTCTATAGTGCACTCCCAGTAGTGTGATCGCCCCTTTTTTGTTCTTTAATTCAACCCACATGGCCTCGTTTGATGACCCCTCTAACACATCTTTCCTTTTCACACCTGCATGATCCGTCAATAATCTCTCACAACACAACTGAAAGCAGCTGGAATGTGCAGATTTGAGAGGGGCTTTCTGCACCGTCAGGGCTGGAAACTGTAGAGTTTGAATGTGTGCCGAACTGTACAGAGTATTCAGCAAATATAGCAGGACTGGGAGACATTATGCTTTGTTAATACTGAACAAGAAATGCACATTATTCAATGCTTCTCATATTTAATTGAACACGTTTTTAGCTGGTTTTGAAACAGGAACCTTTTGCGTGTTAAGCGAATGTGATGACCACCACACTACGGAACTCACGCTTTCAAAGCAGACTGCAACCTGAATGCAGCAACTTAGACCGCTCGGCCATCCTGACTGCTCAATATTATGTGTGGCCACCTGCAGCTTGATTTTGAACTTTTGTGTCTTGTCACATGAAATAAATTAGGACAGCAGACGTATCTCTGCCTGACACCTGGGAAACAGTGAGACAGACCTTGGAGCAAGGGTCTGGTTATTGCGAAACAGCAAAGAAAATATTAATTCTGGAATTACCCAAAAGGACAGGGACCTCTACATGATTTAAACATGCAACTTTCTGATCAAGAGGCAGATACACCACCGCTGCACCACGAGGCCGAATCACTGAGTCTGAGATGTTCGTCGATATGAAAGTTCTGCAATAAAAGGGGCTTTAAAATCCCGCCCATTCCCACCGGGTGTCAGAGCAGCGCTCACCTGCCAGTCACCATATGTTTATTTGTTTAACTTTTGTGCTGCTTTCACGGGATAGCATCATTAATTAACCCATCATCTTCTTTTGCACCATGAAAGAAATGCTCACTGAGGGAGAGTCGATACTTTAATCAATAAATACAGAAAATGCTGGAAATCTCAGCATGCCAGGCAGTATTTGCTCGGAGACTAAACTCAGCTCTGATTGTTCATCCACAGCAAGTTTAAACATAATGCTCCCACTTGGGATCGAACCAGGGACCTTACACATATAGAGCAAACGTGACAACCACTACACTACGGAAACCGCTGGCACAGCAGCCCCAACAGAGGGGAGCTGACCAGTGAGCTCCCTCTGTGCTGATCGGGAATGTGCTGGCTCACCTCAAACAACGTCTGTCCCACACTGAAAGCTCTCAATCCTTCTCCTCCGCTGCCTTTACAGAAATGTCACGCATCACCCAGCCACCGTGTTCACTTCCACATCCTCACAGTGGGATCACAGAGGCTCCTACCGTCTCCCCGCGATCAGCGAACTCGCCCTGTTAGTAAAATTAAACCCCGAACACGTGTCCGGCAAAGGGCAGGAGAAGCGGGAGAGTGTGTAAGCTCGTTCTGTAACAGATAGTAGTGGGGTTATTAACGACGATTACAGCAATCATTAATCCTCTCACACACCTCAATTATTTTTCTGCGATGAACTGATTGAGAATGGAAAGAATGCTTGAGATCTTAACCACTCGACCAGAGTACAGCTTCGATAATTTGTATAAATATAAAAATATATATTTATTTATGGACCTGAATATCAACGGCTAGCTGCCGAGACCTCATGGCGCGACGGTCGTGCATCTAACTTTGAGCGAGAGAAATTGTTCCACAGTGACACCCATTTCATCTTTTGTTCCCTTTTAAACACTAGAAACTGAGACAGGGGAATAAACAGAGAAACCAAAGCACAGGGATACATACAAGAGGAAGAGAGAAGAGGAAATACTGTCCCTACCCAGAACTAATGCAGAAACCCCTCTGCTGCGCTCGGGGTGGCCACCCACAGCCTGGATACACTTACGTCCCAACAGCTCATTGAGCGTCAGAGTGGGACCGTGCGGCGCTTCAGAAGACAGGTCGAAAAAGCAAAGTCACTGAATCGATCTCATGTGCTCCTTCTGTCTAGAATAGCTACACACAAAAAATGCTTTTATAAAAGTTACACCTTATCTCCAGGTTTATTAAAAAGTTAGCTTGTTGGTCAAGGGGTATGTTTCTCGTTTCTGGCTTGTTAATTGAAATTTACGAGAGATCCCGGCCGAGCCCATTATTCTGCCGCGAATTTTGAAATTACATCGAACTTTTGCAAAGAAGGACTTGCATTTCTGCAACACCTTTCAGGAACTCATGATGCCCCAAAGCGCTTTACAGCCGTTGAGTTATGTTTGAAGTGATGTAGTGTGGGGAAAGATGTGCCCAGATCACCCCACACAAACCTCAACTCTTTGCGAAGGAGTTTGGTGCAAATGATCAGGTGCTTAGACTTTCTTTGAATTAGTTCTGCTTGTACCTGTATTCAAGCTTGAAACAGCAACTGGGCTTCCATCTCACGGGAGCAGCGTGTCGCGGTTAGTGAGTAGGTGACGAGGTTTGAGTTGATATACGTCACTTTCAATCTTTGAAATTTCACCAAGCAAAGAAATGATGAATCCAACTGTCCCTGTAATTCTTTGGTTCAGGTTTAATCACAGGAATATCTGCAGTCAGGAGCTGAAAAGTAATTAAAACCTACGACTGGCTTCGGGACAATCAGTATACTTTGTCACAGACAAGGCGCCGGAAGGTTTTTCCCCAAGGTTCCAGGTAGTCATTGTGCGTTTTGGCTGCATGAATATATTCCGCAAACATTGCCAGCTGTGCTGTTATCCAGTGAGTTCCCACTCCAATACTTTTCTGAACATTTAGTTCATGGAAAACGATAAAAAAAATTTACATGGACCATGGTCCTCCATCCTGTCCATGAGAAATAAATTACGTTATTTTGTTTAAAGGAACTGGTGGAAATTGTCTGACCTATCGTTATGGCTTTGCTCAGATTCTGAGAGTCAACAGTTTGCGAAGAATTATCTCATGGCCAATGCCAAGCGTGAAAATGTCTCTCAGCATTTGTTCTAGGAATCCCTCAAATTCGCAATGTCCTGCGAGGCGCCTTAATTCGGCGACATAGCTCGCCACTTCCTGGCCCTCCGACCGTTGGCACGTGTAGAACCGATACCTCGCCATCAGATCGCTTTCTTTAGGATTTAGATGCTCGCAGACCAGCGTACACTATTCTTCATAGGATTTAGTTGTTGGTGTCACCAGAGCGAGAAGATTCTTCATGAGGCCATAGGTTGTTGCCCCACAGACGGTAAGGAGGATCGCCCTTCATTTGGCAGTGTTCTCGTCCCCTTCCAGCTCATTGGCCACGAAGTATTGGTCGAGTATCTCCACAAAGGCTTCGCAATCGTCCACTTCTGAGAACTTCTCCAGGATACCAAATGTTCCTTGCATTTTTGCGTGGTTGTTCATTGTCTCGTCGCCAATTGATACGTTCATAATAAAGGATGAAACTTAGAATTGTGAATAATGAGTAACTGTGACCTTCGCTCCTTTAATAAGACTCCAGAGTACAGGTACCTCATGGGTGGCCTGCTTACATACCGTGCTCCCAAGGGATACTGGGATCCCTTGGGACTTCGACAGGTAGGCCCTCTGATGGTGGTGTGTACAGGTTGTCAAGGGTTAAATACATAACACGAGCTGTGTACAGAAATCAACCATCAAATGCCCTGTCATTAACCGCAATGGGTTTCCTGCAATTTTCTGATCGGAAATCTCTTTCAGTCCTTGTCCTTAAAATTGCAGACGCGGAAATTGCGGAGTTTAATGACTTTGAAAGGAGGACATTGTTGTTTGGTGCCGTTCTGGTCAGAGAAATGTTTGTGAAAGGAACTTTTTGCAGAGAGAGGGATTGAGCATTTCAGCTTGTTCCTGAACACTTCTCTCTGGGCACTGAGCTCAGCAGCAATTTCTGTCGTGTCGAGGTTATCACATTTCCCTCACATGTGAAAAGTTCCCGGTTCAAGCCTGCGCAGAAACATTATTTCTCAAACAAAAACTTGTCTGCAATAAAATTAAATAAAAGCTGTTTTGGATACATTGTTGCATGAGCAATGAACATTTAAAACCAGTCTTCTCAAATACAGATTGTGTAAAATCAGATCGGGGATAAAACTTCATCAAGGATTAAAGTTTCATGAATTATTAAAGTTCACTGATTGAAGTTTTGACTGTCCCTGTCAGCATTTCATTCAAGCACCCGGTCTGAAACTTTCCAGAGTAATAACTTGTAACTGGAGCATCTAACAGTAAGGACGGCCGAGCGGTCTGAGGCACTGCTTTCATTATTTGATTAAATTATCAATTCTCCCTCAGTTCGCATTTTTATCATTGTGCAAAAGAAGATCATGTGTTCATTAATGATATTGACCCACGAAAGCAACATAAAAGTTTAATGGAAAGTAAAGACCCAACATGGGGCTTGAACCCACAACCCTGAGATTAAGAGTCGCATGCTGTTCCAACTGAGCTAGCCGGGCTTTTCAGCATTTGTTCTGCCAATCCCCTTCAGAATATTGTCTGTTTCAATGAGATCACCTCTCATTCTTCGAAACTCCAGAGAGTATCGGCATATTCTACACAATCTCTCACCATCGGACAGTCCTCTCATCCCAGGAATCGATCTGGTAAACCTCCGTTGTACCACCTCCAAGGCAAGTGTATCCTTCCTCAGACAAGGAGACCAAAACTGTGCGCAGTACCCCAGGTGTGGTCTCACCAGGGCCCTGTACAATTGGAGCAAGACTTCCTCACTCTTGTACTATGGGTAGAATATCCTGTTACTCTGCTGATTCTACGGTTGTATAAAAAGTTATAAAATTTGACAGTCACTCGGTAAACATATTTGTATTTCCTTCAGTGTGCAACACTTGTGGGTGGATTAATGATGATTGAAACAATTATTCAGTATCTCACAGACTTAAATTATATTTGTCAGCTTGCTCTGTAAAAATGCTTTCCCTGACCAGGAAACAAACCCAGACCACGGCAGTGGGAGCACCAAATGCTAACCACTAGACTACCAGGGAACACTGCTTGCAGCCTCTGCGATAGCTTTAAATAGTCAGCTTACAATCACAGCTGAGAATTGTGCGATGACACGGCGTGTAACTGGATTTGCTGGGAGCAGCGTGGAGGCTCCGACCTGCGTGAGAACACCAGCGGCAGGTCGGGGCCATAAAAGGAGCGGTGAGCGGCGGCCTGGGAGCAGCGTGGTGGTGTACCACGGCAAGGTACAGCGCGAGCTGATGCAGGAGGGCGACGGCAGCGAAGAGTGATGTCATCAAAGTCCAGGTCGGTGATTGGAGCGTGGGCAGGTACAGCAGGAGCAGCGAGAGACTGTGGAGGGATGTGATCGGGGCCCAGGGGTGGTGTGAGTTCAGGGCCAGGGGCCCAGGGGCAGCACGGGCCAGCCCACACTGCGATATGTGTGCGCACTGGGTCCGTGCAACAGAGCTGGTCTCCAGTCGTCTTGGATAACCCTTGCCACTGGACCAAGACCTCGCTCTGTCAAGCCTGTGTGATGGCTGGGGTGCAACGGCCACCACACGTTAAAAAAATCCATGCACAGGCATCTTCCACCCTTCAACATGCAGTTCGGGACCTGGAATATTAGGTCCATCATTGAAACACCTGTGAACTCATCCTTTTTTGGCGAGGAAGCAAGTCATCCTCGCTTCGAGGGACTGCCTATGATGAAGATGAACTGGATTTGCTGCAGTCCGCGGGCAGCAGGTGATCAAAGCGGGCGTGAGAGGGTGAGTGACAGGTGGGCACTGCTTCTGATGCTGTCTGATCCACGGTGGGAGTGGCCGGGGATTTTAAAGCCCTTTCATTGCACCAATGCAGGGTAAATGAAACTGTGTTTCAGGAACCTTCATGTATACAAACATGGGCACTCTGCACTGTCGACCTCGTGATGCAATGCCCAGCTCGGAGGGGCGCCCGTTTTTTTTCTTGTGGAAACTCGGGCCCTATATCCCTGGGATAGGGGAGGGAAGACACACCGGAGAAGTGTGAGCTTGTGGACCGGAGAAGTTGCAGCTGCTGGAGCTGTGCGTTTTATCGGGGAGGGACGGGGGGAGAGCCCTCCGAGCGAGCGGAGAAGCTGAGAAGCTGCTGTGCTTTTCATCGGGTTTGACACTGTTTAAAAATGGCAGAGTGCCAAGTTTTCTCTCCCTACTGCCCATGCGCGAAGGTGCCGGCAGTGTTTTCGGTGCAGGCATTTGGCTCCGCCCCCCACTTCACCATCGACACCACGCCAGGAGTTAGATGTGGCCCTTATAGCTAAAGGGATCAAGGGGTATGGAGAGAAAGCAGGAAAGGGGTACTGAGCTGAATCATCATCCATGATCTTATTGAATGGTGGTGCGGCTCGAAGAGCCGAATGGCCTACTCCTGCACCTATTTTCTATGTTTCGATGTTTCTATGTCCTTCTACTGCTTCTTTAATAATGGATTCCAACATTTGCCCAACCACAGATGTTAGGCTAACTGCTCTATAGTTTCCTGCTTTTTGTCTGCCTCCTTTTTTAAATAGATGCATTACATTTGCAGTTTTCCAATCTTCTGCGTCCTCCCCAGAATCCAGCGAGTGCTGGTCCACAGATCCCTGAAAGTAGCAGGCCAGGTAGCTAAGTTGGTTAAGAAGGAATATGGAATGCTTGCCTTTATTAGCCGAGGCATAGAATACAAGAGATGGGGTCGGTGGGGCAGGTTAGGTCACAGCTGGAGTACTGCGTGCAGTTCTGGTAGCCATATTTCAGGAAGGACATGGTTGCACTGAAGATGGTGCAGAGGAGATTTACGAGGATGTTGCCCGGAGTGGAGAATCTTAGCCATGAGGAAAGATTAGATAGGCTGGATTTGTTTTCCATGGAACAGAGCCTGAGGGGAGACCACATTGAGGTGTATAAAATTATGAGGGGCCCAGATATAGTGGATAGAAAGGACCTATTTCCCTCAGCAGCGGGGGTCAACAACAAGGAGGCATAAATTTAAAGTAATTGTTAGAAAGTTTAGAGGGGAAATTTCTTCACCCAGAGGGTTGTGGGGGTCTGGAACTCAATGCCTGAAAGGGTGGTTGAGGTTGAAACACTCACCACATTTAAAAAGTGCTTGGATGTGCACCTGAAATGTCACAACCTGCAGGTTATGGACCTTGAGCTGGAAAGTGGGATTGGGCTGGATCGCCTCGAGTTGGCCGGACTGGACACGATGGGCCGAAATGGACTCCTTCCGTGCTGTAAACTTATTTGATTCTATGAACTCGTTTGCAAAGGATTGTGGTGATTTGGGAACATCTTTCCTCACATGACAACATTTCAAAAGCAACTCAACAGTTGTAAAGCACTTTGGGGCATCATGCATTCCTGACAGACGCTGCAGAAATGCAAGTCCTTCTTTGCAGAGTTTGTAACGCTGATACAGGAACAGCTCAAACCTATAGAGAGCATCCTCACAGCCAGACACCGGTTCTCTCCCCACCAGTGGATCCGAAGGCCAAGAAATCGCAAAATATGCTGCAGACCTGAGACGATTGGCTGCACCATGTGATTTTAGCGATCACCTCACCGAAGCACTAAGGGACATCTTTGTTATTGGAATCAGTCACGAGGGCCTTCTCCACAGGCTGCTCTCTGCGGACACCACGGTCATCCTGCAGAAGGCAATTAACGTGAGCCAGGCATACATGATCTCGGCCTGGGATTCCAAGTGGATGTCTCACCCCCAGGACTCTAACCCAGGAAGTACTGTGAACCAAATGGTGCCTTTGCTAGGCAGGGCTGCTGCGAGCAGTCTCTCTCAGCGAAGAGAGAACAGAACCCCGAGTCCCAGAATCCTGAGTATGCCACATGGGGCCAACCTGCCAACCCCATTCTGGCGCTGTGGAGGAAATCACAGGGCCCACCAGTGCCGCTATAAAGACTATACTTGCAAAGGCTGTAACATGAAGGGCCACCTCCAGCAAATATGCAAGATAAATTGTACTCACTGAGTCGATGAAGTGTTGGCTGATCATCCGGAGTCCAGCGACAATGAGGTGTACGGAGTGTTAACCTGCACCACCGAGAGTTCCCCGTTGAAAATGGAAGTTGAAGTCAACTATGTTCCAGTCACGATGGAGGTGGACACAGGGGCGAGCCAGTCACTGATGAATCAGGCAGTCTTTGAGAAACTCTGGGACAATCCAATCGAACAACCTAAAATGATCCCGATCGAAGTAAAACTGCTCACCGACACAAACGATACATCCCAGTCGTTGGCAGCGTGGATGTCCAGGTGTCCCATGGCAGCGAGATGCACAGGTTACATTTCTGGATCGTTGCTGGGTATGGTCCAAAGCTGTGAGGAAAATGCCTTCTAGAAGTCAAAATACATCACATCCACGGGTTCCTCTTTAACCACCTTTTTCATTACATCCTCAAAGAATTCCAGAAAATTTGTCAAACATGACTTCCCTTCATAAATCCCTGCTGACTCTGTCTGATTGAATTATTTTTTCCAACTGTCCTTCTGCTGCTTCTTTAATAATGGACTCCAACATTTTCCCAACCACAGGTGTTCGACTAACTGGTCGATAGTTTCCTGATTTTTGACTGCCTCCTTTTTTAAATAGGGGTGTTATATTTGCAGTTTTCCAATCAGCTGGGTCCTCACAGAATCCAGGGAGTGCATGTCCACAGATCCCTAAAAGTAGCAGGCCAGGTAGATAAGGTGGTTAAGAAGGAACACGGAATGCTTGCCTTTATTAGCCGAGGCACAGATTACAAGAGATGGGGTGGGGATTTATACTTGTACTGTATAAAAGACTGGTGAGGCCACAGCTGGAGTACTGCGTGCAGTTCTGTTCGCCGTATTACAGGAAGTATGTGATTGCACTGAAGAGGGTACAGTGGAGATTTACGAGGATGTTGCCGGGAGTGGAGAATCTTATCGATGAGGACAGATTCGATAGGCTGGGTTTGTTTTCCCTGGAACAGAGGAGGCTGAGGGGAGACCTCATTGAGGTGTATAAAATTATGAGGGGCCTAGATATAGTGGATAGAAAGGGCCTATTTCCCTTAGCATAGGGGTCAACAACCAGGAGGCACAAATTTAAAGTAATTGGTAGAAAGTTTAGAGAAGAAATTTCTTCACGCAGAGGGTGGTGGGGGTCTGGAACTCACTGCCTGAAAAGGTGGTAGAGGCAGAAACCCTCACCACACTTAAAAAGTGCTTGGATGTGCACCTGAAGTGCTGTAACCTGCAGGGTTATGGACCTCGAGCTGGAAATTGGGTTTAGGCTGGATAGTCTCTTGTTGGCTGGCGTGGACACGATGGACCGAAATGGCCTCCTTCTGTGCTGTAAACTTCTATGATTCTATGAACTCCTTCGCAAAGAGTTGAAGTTCGTGTGTGGTGATTTGGATACATCTTTCCTCACATGGCAACACTTCAAAGATAACTCCATGGCTGTAAAGACCTTTGGGGCGTCATGAGTTCCCGACAGGCACTGCAGAAATGCAAGTCCTTCTTTGCAAAAGTTTGACGCAAATTGAGGGCTCATGTGGGATTTGAACCCAGAAACTCTCGCAAATTTCAAGTAAGAACCCCAAAGCAACAATCATACTCATAAACCAACCAGCCAACTGTTTAGTAAATGTGGAGATAAGGTGTAACCATTATTGAAGCATTTCTCATGTGTTTTGCTATTCTTGATCGGAGCAGCACATGAGACGGAATCAGTAACCTTGCCATTTCAACATGTCTTCTGAAGCGCCGCACGGTCCCACTCCTGCAGTCAATGAGCTGTTGGGACATTAATGTATCCATCATCATCGTCATCATAGGCGGTCCCTCGAAACGAGGATGACTTGCTTCCACGCCGAAAAAGGATGAGTTCACAGGAGTTTCAATGAAGGACCCGAACTACGTCCCGAAGGGTGGAAGATGCCTGTGCGTGGATTATTTAACGTGTGGTGGCCGTTGCATCACAGCAATCACACGGGCTTGACAGAGCGAGGTCTTGGTCCAATGGCAAGTGTTAACCAAGGCGAATGGCGACCAGCTCTGCTGCACAGACCTTGTGCACACACATATCGCAGTGTGGGCTGGCCCGTGCTGCCCCTGGGCACCTGGCCCCGAACTCATGCCTCCCCTGGGCCATGATCACGTCCCTCTACAGTCTCTCGCCGCTCCTTCGCCCCGATCTCACCGCTCCTGCTGCATCTGCCCACGCTCCAATCACCGACCTGGACCTTGATTACGTCACTCTTCGCTGCCGCCGCCCTCCTGCACCAGCTCGCGCTGATCCCTGGAGTAGTCTCCCGGGACCTCCAAGCTGCTCCCAGGGCCGCTCGCCGTTCCTTTTATGGCCCCGACCTGCCGCTGGTGTTCTCCCGTTAGTGTATCCACGCTGTGCGTGGCCACCCCGAGCGCAGCAGAGGGGTTTCTGCATTAGTTCTGGGTGGGGACAGTATCTTTCCCCTTCTCTCTTCCTCTTGTCTTTATCCTGTGCTTTTATTTCTCTATTTATTCCCCCTGTCTCAGTTTCTAGCGTTTAAAAGGGAACAAAAGATGAAATGGGTATATCTGTGGAACAACTTCTCTCACTCAAAGTTAGATGCACTGCCGTTGCACCATGAGGTCGAGGCAGCCAGCCGTTGATATTCAGGTTCATATATAAATATATATAAATATATCTACATGTGTCATACCTGTTCCCTGGTGGTCGAGGGGTTAAGATCCGGTGAACTAATCTGGTTTCGATCTTCGATCAGTTCATTGCATTAAAATAATTGAGGACTGTGAGACGATTAATAATTGCTGTAATCACCATGAATACCAATACTTTCTGTGATAGACCGAGCTTACAGACTATCTGGCTTCTCCTGGCCTTTGCCGGGCGCATGTTCGGGGTTTAATTTTGTAAACTGGGTGAGTTCACTGATCGCGGGGAGATGATAGGAGCCTCTGTGACCCCACTGTGAGGATGTGGAAGTGAACACGTTGGCTGGGTGATCCGTGACATTTCTGTAAAGGGCAGCGGAGGAGAAGGATTGAGAACTTTCAGTGTGCGACAGAAGTTGTTTAAGGTGAGCCAACACATTCACTGGTCAGCTCCACTCTGTTGGGGCTGTTGTGCCAGTGGTTTCTGTCGCACAGCGGTTATCACGTTTTCTTCACATGTGACAGGTCCCTGGTTCAATCCTGGCCATGAACTTTCTGGTTAAACTTGCTACAGAGGAATAATCAGAGGCGAGTTTATTCTCCTGGCAAATGCTGCCTGACCTGCTGAGATTTCCAGCATTTGCTGTTTTTATTTGCTATTTATTCTCCTGGCAAAAGGGCTCCCTTATTCCTTCATTGCTTCTTATTTCACTTCAATAAATAGATAACTTTCAGTGAGAGAAAACGGATCCACCGGGGATCTTTCGCGTGTGAGGCAAAAAAACAAAGGTGACGTCACAGCCTAGGGGGTAAGTGATTGGCTGGTGATTGGTGAGTAGTTTTTCTTTTTCTTCTTATATTGGTCAGTAACTTTTAACATTGTTATTACCAGTTTAAGTGTATCTAAGGGTTAAGACATGGCAGGAGAGCTCGGTCGGGTGTTGTGCTCCTCCTGTACCATGTGGGAACTCAGGGACGCTTCCGGTGTCCCTGACGACTATGTGTGCGGGAAGTGTATCCGCCTCCAGCTCCTGACGGTCCGCGTTACGGAATTGGAGCTGAAGGTGGATTCACTCTGGAGCATCCACGATGCTGAGAATGACGTGAGTATCACGTGTAGTGAGTTGGTCTTACCGCAGGGAAAGGGTCCACAGCCAGATAGGGAATGGAAGACCAGCAGGAAGAGTAGAGCAAGGAAGGTAGTGCAGGGGTCCCCTGCGGTCATCCCCCTGCAAAACAGATACACCGCTTTGGGTACTGTTGAGGGGAATGACTCATCAGGGGAGGGCAGCAGCAGCCAAGTTCATGGCACCGTGGCTGGCTCTGCTGCACAGGAGGGCAAGAAAAAGAGTGGGAGAGCGATAGTGATAGGGGATTCAATTGTGAGGGGAATAGATAGGCGTTTCTGCGGCCGCAACCGAGACTCCAGGATGGTATGTTGCCTCCCTGGTGCAAGGGTCAAGGATGTCTCGGAGCGGGTGCAGGACATTCTGAAATGGGAGGGAGAACAGCCAGTTGTCGTGGTGCACATTGGTACCAACGACATAGGCAAAAAAAGGGATGAGGTCCTACGAAACGAATTTAAGGAGCTAGGAGCTAAATTAAAAAGTAGGACCTCAAAAGTAGTAATCTCGGGATTGCTACCAGTGCCACGTGATAGTCAGAGTAGGAATCGCAGGATAGCGCAGATGAATACGTGGCTTGAGCAGTGGTGCAGCAGGGAGGGATTCAAATTCCTGGGGCATTGGGACCGGTTCTGGGGGAGGTGGGACCAGTACAAACCGGACGGTCTGCACCTGGGCAGGACTGGAACCAATGTCCTCGGGGGAGTGTTTGCTAGTGCTGTTGGGGAGGATTTAAACTAATATGGCAGGGGGATGGGAACCAATGCAGGGAGACAGAGGGAAACAAAAAGGTGCCAAAAGCAAAAGACAGAAAGGAGATGAGGAAAAGTGTAGGGCAGAGAAACCCAAGGCAAAGAACAAAAAGGGCCACTGTACAGCAAAATTCTAAAAGGACAAAGGGTGTTAATAAAACAAGCCTGAAGGCTTTGTGTCTTAATGCAAGGAGTATCCGCAATAAGGTGGATGAATTAATTGTGCAAATAGATGTTAACAAATATGATGTGATTGGGATTACGGAGACGTGGCTCCAGGATGATCAGGGCTGGGAACTCAACATTCAGGGGTATTCAACATTCAGGAAGGATAGAATAAAAGGAAAAGGAGGTGGGGTAGCATTGCTGGTTAAAGAGGAGATTAATGCAATAGTTAGGAAAGACATTAGCTTGGATGATGTGGAATCTATATGGGTAGAGCTGCAGAACACCAAAGGGCAAAAAACGTTAGTAGGAGTTGTGTACAGACCTCCAAACAGTAATAGGGATGTTGGGGAGGGCATCAAACAGGAAATTAGGGGTGCATGCAATAAAGGTGTAGCAGTTATAATGGGTGACTTTAATATGCACATAGATTGGGCTAGCCAAACTGGAAGCAATACGGTGGAGGAGGATTTCCTGGAGTGCATAAGGGATGGTTTTCTAGACCAATATGTTGAGGAACCAACTAGGGGGGAGGCCATCTTAGACTGGGTGTTGTGTAATGAGAGAGGATTAATTAGCAATCTCATTGTGCGAGGCCCCTTGGGGAAGAGTGACCATAATATGGTGGAATTCTGCATTAGGATGGAGAATGAAACAGTAAATTCAGAGACCATGGTCCAGAACTTAAAGAAGGGTAACTTTGAAGGTATGAGGCGAGAATTGGCTAGGATAGATTGGCGAATGATACTTAGGGGGTTGACTGTGGATGGGCAATGGCAGACATTTAGAGACCGCATGGATGAAGTACAACAATTGTACATTCCTGTCTGGCGTAAAAATAAAAAGGGGAAGGTGGCTCAACCGTGGCTATCTAGGGAAATCAGGGATAGTATTAAAGCCAAGGAAGTGGCATACAAATTGGCCAGAAATAGCAGCGAACCTGGGGACTGGGAGAAATTTAGAACTCAGCAGAGGAGGACAAAGGGTTTGATTAGGACAGGGAAAATGGAGTACGAGAAGAAGCTTGCAGGGAACATTAAGGCGGATTGCAAAAGTTTCTATAGGTATGTAAAGAGAAAAAGGTTGGTGAAGACAAACGTAGGTCCCCTGCAGTCAGAATCAGGGGAAGTCATAACGGGGAACAAAGAAATGGCGGATCAATTGAACAGGTACTTTGGTTCGGTATTCACTAAGGAGGATACAAACAACCTTCCGGATATAAAAGGGGTCAGAGGGTCTAGTAAGGAAGAGGAACTGAGGGAAATCTTTATTAGTCGGGAAATTGTGTTGGGGAAATTGATGGGATTGAAGGCAGATAAATCCCCAGGGCCTGATGGCCTGCATCCTAGAGTACTTAAGGAGGTGGCCTTGGAAATAGCGGATGCATTGACAGTCATTTTCCAACATTCCATTGACTCTGGATCAGTTCCTATGGAGTGGAGGGTAGCCAATGTAACCCCACTTTTTAAAAAAGGAGGGAGAGAGAAAACAGGGAATTATAGACCGGTCAGCCTGACCTCAGTAGTGGGTAAAATGATGGAATCAATTATTAAGGATGTCATAGCAGTGCATCTGGAAAATGGTGACATGATAGGTCCAAGTCAGCATGGATTTGTGAAAGGGAAATCATGCTTGACAAATCTTCTGGAATTTTTTGAGGATGTTTCCAGTAAAGTGGACAAAGGAGAACCAGTTGATGTGGTATATTTGGACTTTCAGAAGGCTTTCGACAAGGTCCCACACAAGTGATTAATGTGCAAAGTTAAAGCACATGGGATTGGGGGTAGTGTGCTGACGTGGATTGAGAACTGGTTGTCAGACAGGAAGCAAAGAGTAGGAGTAAACGGGTACTTTTCAGAATGGCAGGCAGTGACTAGTGGAGTGCCGCAAGGTTCTGTGCTGGGGCCCCAGCTGTTTACATTGTACATTAATGATTTAGACGAGGGGATTAAATGCAGTATCTCCAAATTTGCGGATGATACTAAGTTGGGTGGCAGTGTGAGCTGCGAGGAGGATGCTATTAGGCTGCAGAGTGACTTGGATAGGTTAGGTGAGTGGGCAAATGCATGGCAGATGAAGTATAATGTGGATAAATGTGAGGTTATCCACTTTGGTGGTAAAAACAGAGAGACAGACTATTATCTGAATGGTGACAGATTAGGAAAAGGGAAGGTGCAACGAGACCTGGGTGTCATGGTACATCAGTCATTGAAGGTTGGCATGCAGGTACAGCAGGCGGTTAAGAAAGCAAATGGCATGTTGGCCTTCATAGCGAGGGGATTTGAATACAGGGGCAGGGAGGTGTTGCTACAGTTGTACAGGGCCTTGGTGAGGCCACACCTGGAGTATTGTGTACAGTTTTGGTCTCCTAACTTGAGGAAGGACATTCTTGCTATTGAGGGAGTGCAGCGAAGGTTCACCAGACTGATTCCCGGGATGGCGGGACTGACCTATCAAGAAAGATTGGATCAATTGGGCTTGTATTCACTGGAGTTCAGAAGAATGAGAGGGGACCTCATAGAAACGTTTAAAATTCTGACGGGTTTAGACAGGTTAGATGCAGAAAGAATGTTCCCAATGTTGGGGAAGTCCAGAACCAGGGGTCACAGTCTGAGGATAAGGGGTAAGCCATTTAGGACCGAGATGAGGAGAAACTTCTTCACCCAGAGAGTGGTGAACCTGTGGAATTCTCTACCACAGAAAGTAGTTGAGGCCAATTCACTAAATATATTCAAAAGGGAGTTAGATGAAGTCCTTACTACTCGGGGGATCAAGGGTTATGGCGAGAAAGCAGGAAGGGGGTACTGAAGTTTCATGTTCAGCCATGAACTCATTGAATGGCGGTGCAGGCTAGAAGGGCTGAATGGCCTGCTCCTGCACCTATTTTCTATGTTTCTATGTTTCTATGTACACTGCAGCCCATCAAAGGGCGAGAAACCACTCAATATAAAGGATGAGCTCACAAATATCAGGGGCAGTGCAGTCTGGTCAACGTCAAACTCTCCTTTCTTATTCAGCAGAGGCATGAACTCGAGTCAGACTCCACAAAGTTTAATAAAAGACATAAATACAAGTAACACTTCCGAATCTTTTCACTGTAAAATTCTTTCACTTTATTTGAAATCCTACTGCATTGAATCTGAAAATGAGCACCGTGGGATTTTATCCTCACTACTGATTATATTTTCTGTTCACAGTAGGATGAACTGGTGCTGTTAAATTTGACAAAAGTTGCCCCAGATTCCTGGTGTTATCGGCAATGAAGGTTTTGAACCAGACTCCTAAAATACAGTGTGTAATATGGGTTAATATGCATAAGAACATAAGAACATAAGAAATAGGAGCAGGAGTAGGCCATACGCCCCTCGAGCCTGCTCCGCCATTTAATACGATCATGGCTGATCCGATCATGGATTCAGGTCCACTTCCCTGCCCGCTCCCCAAAGCACAGGACAAATGATTGAAGTATCCGACTGTCCCTCAGTTAGCATTTCTTTCATTGTGCAAAAGAAGGTGAGGGGTTAATTAATGATGCTTTCCCATGAAAGCAACACAAATGTTTCAGAAAAAAACAAACGGTGACTGGCAGGTGAGTGTTGCTTCTGACACCTGGTGGGAATGGGCGGGGATTTTAAAGCCACTTCTATTGTGAAACCTTCATATAGACGAACATCCCCTGCTCTTTATGTAGACCTCGTGGCGTATTGGTAGCGCGTCTGACTCCAGATCAGAAGGTTGCGTGTTCAAATCACATCGGGGTCACTGTATTTTTGGAAATTGTTCTTCCAGAATTAATATTTTCTTTGCTGTTTGGCAATAACCAGACCCTTGCTCCATGGTCTGTCTCACTGTTTACCTGGTGTCAGGCAGAGATACGCCTGCTCCCCTCATTTATTTCATGTGACAGGGCACAACAGTTCAAAATCAACCTGCAGGTGGCCACACCCAGCACTGGATAGTCAGGATGTCCGAGCGGTCTCAGGTGCTGTGTTCTGTTCGCAGTCTCCTCTGGAGGTGTGGATTTGAATCTGACATTTCTTACTTTAATCATTAAGTGAAACTCATTGTTTGACACCACGACTAACTCCTAAAAACTGGGATTCAGCAGTTCACCTGTTCGCTTCACATTTCCGTCTGACCTGGTGCTGAAAGTGGAGATGTTTCCGCAATGTCGCGGTTCACATGTTTGCCTCACAAGTGAAAGCTCACTGGGCGGGAATATTTTCTGGAGCTATCTCAGGGGTGAGTTTGTTCTCCTGTGAAAGGTCATAAGATCATAAGCATGGAAGGATTAGGGGCCGGAGTAGGCCATTCGTCCCCTCGAGCCTGTACCACTATTCAAGAAGATCCTGGCAGTTCCTCGACAGCAAGTTTAACATCTGGTTATGTTCCCAACATCATTTTAACCGCAGTGTTTCCATAGCGTCGTTATTATCACGTTCGCTTCACACGCGAAAGGATCCCGGGCGGAACGTGATTTTTGAGACCATTTTTGCTGTGAAAAAAATTGAACAAAAGTCGCCCCAGATTCCTTGTCACATGAGCAATAAACATTTTAAACCAGTCTCCTAAATACAGAGTGTTATGTCTTGAATAAAGAACCTGACCAGATACTGCAAACTAAAAGTAAGGTGTGACCGTCGTTCTTTTTTACAAGTCTCCAGTGTGCCTCTCCAACCTGTGAGGCCTCCTGATGTACAGGTGCTCCCAAGGGATTGTGGGAGCCCTTGGGACTCCAGTGGATGAGCCCTCTGATGGTTAAACAAGGTATTTACAGGTTTACATATGTAACAACACTCCCCCCGCACCCCGCCTCCCCAGCCTCCCCAAAGTCAGTAGTGTAACTATTTACAATTTGAGTCAATCTGTGGCCTTCCTTTCCCGGTCTGATCGTCTCGCTGCAAATGCTGGTTTTGGTGAGTCATTTGTTGGGCCCTCGCATCCTGCTGGGCGTGGTGAGTCCTGCTGGGCTGCTGCGGGAGATGGGTTCTGCTCCGTGGTCAACCGCTGGGTTGATTGCCACTTGTGTGTGTGTTGGAGGAGCGACAAAGGTAGAGTCTGTTCTGGATAGTCCATGAATCTGAGTTTGGTTTGGTCCAAGTGTTTCCTGCAGGTGAGTCCATATGAAAGTTTGACCAGGAACACCCTACTCCCCTCTTTGGCCACGACAGTGCTGGGAAGCCACTTCGGACCTTGTCCATAGTTCAACATAAATACAGGATCATTAATCTCGATTTCGTGTGACACATTTACTTGATCATGACATGTATTCTCTTGAAGCCGCCTGCTCGCTACCTGTTTGTATCGATCAGGGTGAACTAACGAGAGCCTTGTCTTCAGTGCCCTTTTTTTGAGCAGTTCCGCGGAGGGAACCCCAGTGAGCGAGTGGGGTCTTGTGCGGTAACTAAGCAGGACTCAGGATAGGTGACTCTGCAGTGAGCCCTCAGTTACCCTCTTCAAGCTCTGCTTGATTGCTGCACTGCTCTCTCTGTCTGACCATTGGATGTTGGTTTAAACGGGGCAGATGTGACATGTTTGATCCCATTACGTGTCATGAACTCTTTGAACTCAGCACTGGTGAAGCAGAGCCCATTGTCACTGACAAGAACGTTAGGCAGGCCGTGCATGGCAAACATGATCCGCAAGCTTTCAATGGTGGCAGCAGACATCATCTCACATTCAATCCACTTGGAGTACGTATCTACAACCACAAGGAACATTTTACCCAATAACGGGCCTGCATCGTCGACGTGTACCCTAGACCACGGTTTGGAGGGCCAAGACCAAAAACTTAGCAGCGCCTCCCTGGGTACATTGCTTAATTGCGAGCATGTATTACATCTGTGAACGCAGGACTCTCAGAACGCATCGATACCGGGCCACCACATGTGGGATCTGGCTATCGTTTTCATCATTACAATGCCTGGTTGGGTACTGTGGAGGTCACTAATGAAAGTGTCCCTGCCCTTTTTTGGCACCACTACTTGATACAGTCTGCCTGTATGGACATTTTATCTCTGCGCCGCTGGTACGGCTTTATTTCTTCCTGCATCTCTAACGGAACACGAGACCAACTCCCGTGGAGCACACAGTTTTTTACTGAGGACAATGAGGGATCCGGGCTCATCTAGTTTCTAATCTGTCGGGCGGAAACAAATGCTTCTATTACCATAACTAATTCTGGGGGCTGTGCCATCTCCACTCCTGTGGTGGGCAATGGCAGCCTACTGAGAGCATCGGCACAGTTTTCTGTGACTGGTCTGTGGCAGATGGCGTAGTTGTATGCGGACAATGTGGGCGCCCATCTCTGCATGTGGGCCGATGCATCTGTATTTATCCCCTTACTTTCAGAAAAGTGGGATATAAGTGGCTTATGGTCAGTTTCCAATTCAAATTTGAGCTCAAACAGATATTGATGCATTTTTTTTACTCCATAAACACATGCTAACACTTCTTTTTCGATCATGCTGTAGGCCCTCTCAGCCTTAGACAGACTCCTGGATGTATAAGTAATCAGTTGCAATTTCCCAGATTCATGAGCTTGATGCAATACACACTCAACATCGTATGACGACGCATCACATGTTAGCACCAAAGGCTTACATGCATCATACAGCACAAGCAATTTGGTTGAGTATAACAGTTTTCTAGCTTTTACAACGGCATTTTCTTGGCTTTTACCCCATACCCATTCGTTTTCTTTATGCAGTAATGCGTGCAGTGGTTCGACCAGTGTTCTGAGATCCGGTAAGAAGATACGAAAGTAGGTCAGGAGTCCTGGAAACGACCGCAGCTCCGTCACGTTCTGTGGCCTCGGTGCGTTGTCGATTGCCTCCATCTCCGAATCGGTGGGCCTGATGCCGTCCGCCGCAATTCTTCTCCCCAGGAACTCCACTTCGGGCGCCAGGACTTTGATAATTTTAACCTTTGCCCCACGCGATTAAGCCGACTAAGAACCTCCTCCAGGTTCTGCAGATGCTCATCTGTGTTCCGACCTTTAACCAAGATGTTGTCCTGGAAGACCATGGTGCGCGGGACCGAATTCAGTAAGCTTTCCATGTTTCTCTGGAATTCGCTGGCTGATCGAATCCCAAATGGGCATCTGTTGTGAATGACGAGACCTTTGTGCGTGTTCATGCAGGTGAGGCCCTTCGATGATTCCTCCAGCTCCTGCGTCATGTAGTCCGAGGTCAAGTCCAGCTTCGTGAACGTCTTTCCTCCGCCAGCGTTGCAAAAAGGTTGTCTGCCTTTGGTAGTGGGTATTGATCCTGAAGGGAGAAACATTTGACAATTACTTTGTAATCACCACAGAATATGACGGTGCCCTCTCCCTTGAGGACTGGAACAATCAGACTGGTCCGCTCGTTGAATTCGGTCGGCAAAATGATGCCCTCTCGTTGCAGCCTGTCCAGCTCGATCTCCACCCTCTCTCTCATCGTGTACGGTACTGCTCTCGCTTTGTCATGGATAGGTCGCGCCCCGGGAATTAGGTGGATCTGCACTTTTGCTGCTTGGAACTTCACGATGCCTGGTTCGAACAACGAGGAGAATTTGTTTAAGACCTGGGCAGACGAAATGTTGTCGACGGGCGAGAGCACCCGGATGTCGTTCCATTTCCAGCGTATATTCCCCAGCCAGCTCCTGCTGAGCAGCGTGGGGCCATCGCCCGGTACCACCCAGAGTGGTAACTTGTGTATCGCTCCATCGTAGGAGACCTTTACAGTAGCACTGCCGATTACGGGAATCAGTTCATTTGTGTAAGTTCTCAGTTTAGTGCGAATGGGAGTCAGGACTGGCCTTGAGGCCTTGCTGCACCACAATTTATCAAGTCTTTCTGCTCATAATGGACTGGCTCGCGCCCATGTCTTGCTCCATTGACACCGGGAGTCCATTTAATTCAACCTTCAGCATTATAGGGGGCACTTTGTGGTAAATGTATGCACCCCATATACCTCTACCTCCTCGGTCTGATGCTCTGGTTCGTTGTGATCTGCCGTGGATTTGCCCTCCTCTGCAACATAGTGGTTTGCAGGATTAGCAGGGTTTGCAGCTTGCCTGCACATTCGTTGCAGGTGTCCCATCGTTCCACAGCCCTTGCAAACGTATCCTTTGAAGTGGCATGAATGGAAACGATGATCACCCCCGCAGCGCCAACAAGGTGTTAATGGCCTTGCATTCATCATCCTTGATGGTGGACTCTGAGACATCTGCAGACGTACAGCAACAGGCATGTGAGGCCTGCCCTGTACGTAACGATTGGAAAACAACATTACTTTATTCACAGTACGTGTACAGCACTCGTGTGCTGAGAGATTTGTTATGTATTGTCACTGGTGGCGATGAACGCTTGGGCTATCGCGAAGGCCTTACTCAAGGTTGGGGTCTCGACTGTCAAAATTAGTTGACAATGTATTACTACATGGCCAATGCAAAGTACAAAGAAGTCCCTGAGCATGTGCTCCAAATGTCCTTCAAATTCCAAATGCCTGCAAGGTGTCTTTGCTCGATGACATAGCTCACCACTTCCTGGCCTTCAGACCTTTTGCACATGTAGAACCGGAACCTCGCCATCAGAACGCTTTCCTTCAGGTTAAGATGCTCCCGGACCAGTGTGCACAAATCAACATACGATTTCTCTGTGCGTTTCGCTGGAGCAAGCAGCTTTTGTATGAGGCCATAAATGGTGCCCCGCAAACAGTGAGGTGAATCGCCCTTCCTTTGGCAGCATTCGCTTCTCCTTCCAGCTCGCTGGCCACGAAGTATTGGTCGAGTCGCTCCACTAAGGTGTCCCAATCATCTCCCTCCGAAAATTTCTCCAGGATGCCCATTGGTCTCTGCATCGTTGCGGTGGGGTTCGTCATCTGTATCTCATCGCCAGTTGTATTGCATGAATAAATAGTCTGACCAGATACTGTAAGCTCAAAGTAATTTGTGACATTAGTCTTTTATTGCAGGTCTCCAGAGTGCTTCTCCAGCCTGTGAGGCCTCCATAAGTACAAGTGCTCCCAAGGGATTGTGGGATCCCTTTGGACTCCAGGGGATGAGCCCTCTAGTGGTTAAACAAGGTATTTACAGGTTTACAGACATAACACTTGTTTGCATAAGTTCTATGCAAATTGAAAGGGCTCATTCGGTATTTAAACGTGGAATCTCTCGCAAATTGCCATTAACAACCCTGAAGTGAGAATCATATCCCTGGACCAACGAAACAACTGCTTGACAAGAATGGCGATAAAGTGTAACCATTATAAAAGCATGTTATTGTGTGTATCTATTCATTGCAGCAGGAGCACACGAGACCGAATCAGTGACTTTGCATTTTTGACCTGTCTTCTGAAGCGCCGCACGGTCCCACTCCGACAGTCAATGAGCTGTTGGGACGTTAGTGTATCCAGGCTGTGGGTGGCCACCCCGAGCGCAGCAGAGGGGTTTCTGCATTAGTTCTGGGTGGGGACAGTATTTCCCCTTCTCTCTTCCTCTTGTCTATATCCCTGTGCTTTTATTTCTTTGTTTATTCCTCGTCTCAGTTTCTAGTGTTTAAAAGGGAACAAAAGATGAAATGGGTTTCATTGTCGAAAAGAATTTCTCTCACTCAAAGTTAGATGCACCACCGTTGCACCATGAGGCCGAGGCAGCTCGCCGTTGATATTCAGGTTCATATATAAATATATACATATATATCTACATGTATCATAACTGTTCCCTGGTGGTCGAGGGTTTAAGATCCGGCGCACTAACCTGGGAACGATACTCGATCAATTTGTCAAATTAAAAATAATTGAGGTCTGTGAGACGATTAGTAATTGCTGTAATCACCATGAATAACCCCATTACTTTCTGTTACGGACCGAGCTTACAGATTCTCTTGTTTCTCCTGCCCGTTGCTGGACACGTGTTCCGGGTTTAATTTTGAGTTCGCTGATCGCGGGGAGATGGTAGGAGTCTCTGTGGCCCCACTGTGAGGATGTGGAAGTGAACACGGTGGCTGGGTGATCCGTGACCTTTCTGTAAAGGGCAGCGGAGGAGAAGCATTGAGAACTTTCAGTGTGGGACAGAAGTTGTTTAAGGTGAGCCAGCACAGAAGGAGCTCACTGGTCAGCTCCCCTCTGTTGTGTCTGTTGTGTCAGCTTTGCCAAAGATTTCCGTAGTGTAGTGGTTCTCACCTTTGCTTAATATGTGAAAGGTCCCTGGTTCAATCCCGGGCGGGAACATTATGTTTAAAGTTGCTATCGTGGAACAATCCGAAGCGAGTTTAGTCTCCTGGCAAATGCTGCCTGACCTGCTGAGATTTCCAGCAATTGCTGTTTTTATTTGCAATTCATTCTCCCGGCAGAGACATGAACGGGAGTCAGACGCCACAAAGTCGCCATTAAAGACAAAAATTCAAATAACACTTCCAAATCTTTTCACTGTAAAATTCTTGCACTTTATTTGAAATCCTACGATGTTGAATCTGAAAATGCGCACCGTGGGATTTTATCTTCACTACTGATTCTATTTTCTGTGCATGGTCGGATTAACCGGTGCTGTTAAATTTGAGAAAAGTTGCCCCAGATTCCCGGTGTCATCAGCAATGAAGATTTTGAAACAATCCCCGACAAAAATTGTGTAAAATGCGATCTGGTTTAACAGTTAACATGCAAAACACAGAAGAAATGATTGAAGTATCGACTGTCCCTCAGTCAGCATTTCTTTCATTGTGCATAAGATGACATTGGGTTAAGTAATGATGCTTTCCCGTGAAATAAAAACAAAAGTTCAACAAAAAAACGGACGGTGACTGGCAAGTGAGCGCTGCTTCTGACTCCAAGTGGGAATGGGCGGGGATTTTAAAGCCCTTATTTTGAGGAACGTTCATATAGATAAACATCACATATTCGTTGTGTAGAGCTAGTGGAACAACGGTAACACATCTCACTCGAGATGAGGACACTGCTATCGAAATCATGTCAGGGTTCCTGACCTTTGGGATAATTCCGGAATCAATATTTTCTTTACTGTGTCTTAATAACCAGACCCTTGCTCCAAGGTCTGTCTCACTGTTTCACCGGTGTCAGGCAGAGATACGCCTGCTGCCCTCATTTATTTCATGTGACAGGACACAAAAGTTCAAAATCAACCTGCAGGGGGCCAAATACAGCAGCACCGAGTCAGGATGGCTGAGCGGTCAAAGGTTTGGATTGCAATTGCATGTGGAGGAGTGGGTTCAAATCCAACGTCTGACACTTTCTGCTTTTAATCATTAAGCGAAACTCATTGTTTGACACCTCGACCAACTATTAAAAAGTGGCATTCTGCAGTTCACCTGCTCGCTTAACATTTCCGTCTGACCTGGTGCTGAAAGTGGAGATGTTTCCGCAGTGTAGCGGTTAACACGTTCGCCTCACACGCGAAAGCTCACCGTGCGGGAATATTTTCTGGAGCTTTCTCCTCATGCATGCTCAGGGGCGAGTTTGTTCTCCTGTGAAAAGTCATGAGATGATAAACATGCAAGGATTCGGAGCCAGAGTAGGCCAATCGGCCCCTCGAGCCTGGTCCACCATTCAAGAAGATCCTGGCAGTTCCTCGACAGCAAGTTTAAACATCTGGGGCGGAGCCAACAGGCGCCTGGCTACAATCAACGACAAAAACCCGCATTTAGCAGAAGCCCCGCTCGATCAATTGGGAGAGCATGAGACTCTTAATCTTGGGGTCGCAGGTTCGAGCCCCACGTTGGGGCTTTTTGTTAAATGTTATCCTGCATTCACCGGAAAACATCATTAATTAACCGATGATCTTCATTTGCATAATTAAAGAAATGCTAATTGAATGAGAGTCAATAATTTAATAATTTTGGACAAACAAGTGAAAGACACCTGGTGCTGGTGGGCAGTTTTGTTGCCTTTGTCATTGATGCTTGACCTACAAGTCTCGTTATCAAATCGTGTGCTCAACCGTCAGTTACCTGTTACAAATCAGCGGAGGAGAAACTAGTTTGTTGTCTAATGCTGCCTTTGCCTGCACAATGTGTGCTGAGATTATCTGTGCAATATGCATTCAGCAGGATGAATAAAAGCAACGCTTTTTGAAATGCAGGCAATGCATGTTTTGCTCTCAATAAAAAGTTGCATTTTCTTTTCATGCCAAGTATTTTGCATAAGTGCATTGCAATGCCAATGCACTTTTTACTTGGCAAGACTGAAGTACAAGCTGTGATGAACAGTGTGAAACAGAAACAGCTACTTGAGAACCCATAGCCTCGACGGTATCTGAGTGAATTGCTCTGCATCGATAATTAGCAGAACGTAAAGAGGGGAAAGTGACGGTGTGGATGAGAAAATGCTGAACCAAAGTGTAATGTTGGAGATGATCTTGTTTTTGAGAAATGTTTCAAAGAATTTGGCATCGTTGGTTCCATGGTGTAATGGTGAGCACTCTGGACATGAATCCAGCGATCTGAGTTTAAATCTCGGTGGAAACTGAATGCTTGCTGTTGCAGATGCTAGAAATTTGGGACAAACAAGTGAGAGACACCTGGTGCTGGTGGGCAGTTTTGTTGCCTTTGTCATTGATGCTTGATCGGCAAGTCTCGTTGTCAAATCCTGTGCTCTGTGTTAGCACAGTCCTGCATTGCTGAACTCTTTACTTCAGCATGCAGTCTGAAGTTTGGATTAAATAACAGGAAGATTGAAGTTTGGATGGTAAAGAGACTGTTAGACAATGTGGTGCCTTGCAGCCAGTGAGATGAGTAACTGGTCATTGTCTGGATGTTAAATATTTGAGTACCTTGTTACGGTGGGAATAATGGAAACTCAGGACGAAACGATTTGATGATGTCTGTATGTTCAGTATTTGAGTGTAACCTTGTTACTATTTAATGACATCTGCAGGTTAAACAAGCAATATTAAGTCTGTCTGTTAAAAGATTCAGAAAGCAGTTAGTCAGGATTGTCTAAATGGAACGAATAAGAGTTCAAAGGCTTTTTCAGTATAAAGTTGACTTTTATGGACTGCAGAGACATAGACAGCAGAGACACTGGACATTCGGAAGGTTTGTGTCTCAAGCAGCCACGGAAATCGAAGCAAGCTGCCTTTGTGAAGTGCTCTCAGTAACTTTCACACTTGGTTTGTTTAGTATGAACGTTTAAATAAAAGACCCGATCCTGCCTTTACTACAACGGAGTGTGCGGCTAATTCGACATTAAAAGCAACGAAGCGAAAAGAGCAAGACAGCCGTTTACAACATTTTGGTGACCCCGACGTGATTTTCAAAAGTTCGTTGGCTTATTCGAAGTCCCCGACATGAAGCAGAAAGTTGGCTGAGTTGTTGGAAGAAGTGTTTCCCACACATCAGTTCGAGGGGTGAGCATTCTCTTAGTTGTCGTGATTAAAGGGATCGTCAGTTAGTAATGGGAGGCTCAGGGGATATTTCAGTTGAGCTCCAGCCATTTCTTAATGAGTGGATTGAGTCGAAAGGGGGAACTTATGGGATAAGACAGGAAACAATGACAGGAGGATGGTGAGAGACACGGCAGTCCTTAGTGAAGAGTGTCCAGTTAAAAAAGATTAAAGTGTTTGTGTTAAAAAGTGATAAAAAGAGAAAAGCGTTCGTGTTGCAGTGTCTCATGCTGGGGATTCAAACGTTAGGAGAAGAGGCTGAGGCTCGAGATAGGGAAGTCTCAGAACTCAGAGAGCAGCTAACTGCAGTGAGTAAAGAAGTCGAGAATTGGTGATTTCAGGCACTCGGGGCAGCCAGGACTGTTCTGACGCTGAATCAGCATCTTGCTGATGAACAGAAGCGTAAACAAGATCTAGAGAAAGGAATATCTAAGCTGCAGCAGATGGTGGTATTAGGTTGCCCACGGAGACAGCAATTGATAAAGCTGGGTGGTATTCGGAGGATTCCCCGGGTCTGAGAGTTGAAAAGGGGATTAAGGGACAGGGAGAATGCCCATGGTTCCCATCCACAGCTCCTTTGTCTTCTCTGACTTCGGAGCCTCGAACCCGTGTGGTTCACGTGGCAACGTTAGGATCGGAGGCGGAGCACTGAAATGCCTCTTCGGTTACTCAGACGCTTAACACCCCACAACATTACACACGACCTTCCGGTAATGTGGAGAGTGGGGGAAGCACGCTCGAGCGGACAAGGCCAGAGCAGGATCATGATTCCTCTACTCCCTGTGGAGCTCGTGAAGGGAACACGACCTTAAGTGGTTTTGGCGATACCTGGTATGAGCGAGGAGGGGTCAAGTTACAGGACTTGAGAGCTATCCTTCGTGAAGTGGGACCTGCACCTCTTCAGGATCTTAATAAGTTTGCCCAGTGGTGGTGTAATATTCTGGGATGGTGGCAGTCTGGGACATATCAGAGAAACCGAGGGTTCACATGGTTCTGTGAGCTTTAGGGAATCACTGGGGAACGGGAGTAGGTTTTGAAACAACTTCCAGGTCTCATGCTTGGTAGAATAATAGGTGAAATCTTTGTTACTCACTCGGGCCACAGTTAATAAAGCGGCTTGCATTATTACCAGGGGAAGGACCCAGGGAGGCTGGGTAATGTATATTCCAGTTGTGTAAAAGTTAGGGAAGTAATTGGATTGATATCAGTCATTACGGGGATGGTACACATAGAGAGATCATTTTGACTCTCCTACCCCCATCAGTAGTTCTGGAAGTAGATGCCTGGGGTGGGGACGAACGTTTTGATAAATGGTTGGAAAGGGTAGAAAGCTTGTATCAGGGAGCTGCAGGAATTTCAGTCATGGAAGTGAGACAGGGGTTACAGCGATGGAAGGCAGAAGGGCCTGAGTGGATGAATCCCGCGAGGAGTCACATAAAAATGCAGGACCAGGTGGTGGCCGTCAGTTGATAGCGGACAGGGATAGACTGGCTAAAGAATTAGAAAAGTTAAAGAAAAGTTGAAGAATCAGGAAAGAGAAGCTGGAGACACAGACTGGAATGATACCTCGGTTCAGTTGCTGAGGTCGGGGGTAGATTCCGCAGGTGAGGGAGGATCCCTATAGGGATGCCGCGCCTCAACCACACATGTCGATCTTTAGGACCCTTGCTTCAGGATAGGGGTGGCCATACCCTTATCGAGGCTTGTGTGGAAGGGCAGCGGGAAATGGACACAGGGTCTGCCGGACAAATGAAGGTGCTCCTGGAGAAAGGGGATTCCCCTCTTCAGAGACAGTTCCCCAACACCCCAGATACACGAGGAGCAGTTACTGAACAGTCAGAGATGAAAGCAGTGGGAGAAGCTTGTTCAGAAACATTTAAAGTTTCTGCAGGAATGGGCTGTCTCAGAACTGATGAGATGTTCAGTGAAAAGCTCAAATGTGGGAGTTACAAACATGATCTTAAAGGATGTGAAATAGAAGTTGGATTGTTGCAAATGTCGAGAGAGTGAATGACAGCAGTTCCGAAGGGTGAACTGAGAGAAGGACTGGGTCTCTCGACTGACTATTCAGCATTTCCGTCATCCTTTAGTCGATGTTATTACACTTCTCCCACAAAGCAGAGGAAATTTTTAAAACCTGTGCAAAGGGTAACAGACTTGGTCGAAGACACCGATTGCAAGTTTATATTTCTGAATGTAAACAGCATGGAATTCAGTTGGAAACATCAAAATTGAAAATTGACTTTTAAGTAAAAATGGATATGGTGATCACAGACCAACGGACTTTAAAATGGCATCCTGAGAATCTGAATCTACAAGAACCCTACTTTGACCCGAAGCGCGCTGCTATTTGGAAGAAGGAAATACGGAAATGGAATACAACATTTCAACAGCTACAGACTTTGAATCAAGAAATCGTTGTGGACATTAACCATCACACTGCGGAAATCGAGAACGTGCACACAACTTTGGACCAGATTGGACATGTAAGCTGGTGGGAGTCATTGTTGGGATGGAGCCCGACTGCAACAGGTGTGATGAACACAATGATACACCCTGTCCTTATGCTGGTGCTGGTTCAGCTGATCGTGCTGGTCATTTTGATTTACTGTGGATGTCGTGATGGAAAACAAGGACAACAACTGGACAATGCTGTTGAACGAGCTCGAGCCACCATGCAAATGTATGTTACCCAGATAAGACCTGCAGAGAGGCGAGGAGAAGAAGTGGGGGAATGTGGGAGCACAGTCCCGCATTGCTGAACTCTTTGCTTCAGCACGCAGTCTGAAGTTTGAATTAAAAAACAGGAAGATTGAAGTTTGGATGGAAAGAGACTGTTAGACAATGTGGTGCCTTCAGCCAGTGAGATGAGTAACTGGTCATTGTCTGTATGTTAAATATTTGATTGTACCTTTGTTACTATTGAATGACATATGTAGGTTAAACAAGCAATATTAAGTCTGCATGTTAAACAATTCACAAAGCCGTTAGCTGTGATTGTCCAAATGTAAAGAAATAAGAGTATAAAGATAAGACTCACACACGCAGACACCAGAGACACTGGACATTCGGAAGGTGTGTGTCAAGCAGCCACGGAAATCGAAGCAAGCTGCCTTTGTGAAGTGTTCTCAGTAACTTTCATACTTGGTTTGTTTGGTATGAATGTTTAAATAAAAGACCCGATCCTGCCTTTACTACAACTGAATGTGTGCGGGTAATTCGAGGTTAAAAGCAACGAAGCAAAAAGAGCAAGACAGCCGTTTACAACATTTTTTTAACAGGTAACTGATGGTTGAGCACACGATTTGATAACTAGACTTGTAGATCAAGCATCAATGACAAAGGCAACAAAACTGCCCACCAGCACCAGGTGTCTTTCACTTGTTTGTCCCAAATTTTCAGCAGCTGGGACAACAAGGAATCAGGTTCCACCGAGATTTGAACTCAGATCCCAGAGTGCTCACCATTACACTATGGAACCAACCATGGTAAAATATTTGAAACAATTCTCAAAAACAACAAAATCATCTCCAACAGTACACTTTGGCTCGGCCTTTTCTCATCCACACCATCAGTTTCCTCTCTTTGCTCTCTGCTAATTATCGATGAAGAACAATTCACACAGATACCATCGAGGCTCTGGTTTTTCAAGTAGCAGTTTCTGTTTCACACTGTTCATCACAGCTTGTACTTCAGTCTTGCCAGGTAAAAAGTGCGTTGGCATTGCAATGTATGAATGTAAAATGCTTGGCATGGAAAGAAAATGCAAAGTTTTGTCGAGTTAGCGAGTAGGTGACGAGCTTTGGGGTTGATGTGCGTCGCTTTTAGTCTTTGAAATTTCACCAAGCGAAGAAACGGTGAATTGAACTGTCCCTGTTAGCATTGTGTTCGCGTTTAATCACAGCAATATCCGCAGTCAGGAGCTGAAAAGGAATTAAAACCTAATACTGGCTTCGGGACAATCAGAATACTTTGTCACAGACAAGGCACCGGAAGGCTGGAAGGTCGATCACACCGGTTGTGGGAGAGCTGGTTGGCGGTGACATGGAAGTGTCTGCAGTGTGCGGGACCAGACTGCTTCCACACATCCACAATGAATTTCCCACCTTTTACTTGGGAAAAGTACAACTGAGAGTGGACAAGTTCCATCCCGGTCAGAGCAATCTGAAGCTTTAACTGACTGACACCCTGGTTTGGGATGTCTTGCAGTGTGCAGTTGCGTCCGTCTCTGTGGCGCAATGGGTTAGCGTGTTCGGCTGTTAACCGAAAGGTTGGTGGTTCGAGCCCACCCAGGGACGAAGCATTTAACTGTTTTTCCCCGTGGATTCGGTGCTGCACGATTCCCGGTTGTCATTGTGCGTTTTGGCTGCATGAATATATTCCACAAACATTGCCAGCTGTGCTGTTATCAAGTGAGTTCCCACTCCAGTATTTTTATGAGCATTCAGTTTGAGTGTATACAGAACTGAACAGAGATATCAGAAAATTTAACAAGGTTATGGGACATTGTTTTTTGTTAATATTGAACCACTAATATGAATAAATCCATTTCTGCAAATATTTAATTGAACATGTTTTCAAAATGTTTCCGCGCAATTTTGAACCAGGGACATTTCGCGTGTGAGGTGAATCTAATAACCACTACATTACGGAAACACTACAGCAATAACCAGAGCTTTAACCTACACAGCTGGCCTATACTTCAGGACCTGGTTTTACGAGAATAGAAAGATGGTGCTATATTTAGGAAGGCTGTGAGTGTGGCAGGAATTGATCGAGTGTTTCCCAGACTTTACACATAGGAACAGGAGGTGGCCATTTAGCAGCGTGTGGTTAGGATCTGGAATGCACGGCTTGAAAGGATGGTGAAGGCAGACTCAATCTTATCTTTCAAATGGGAGCTGGATCAGTGTCTGAAGGAAAAACAATTGCAGGGCTACAGGGAAAGGGCGGGGGAGTGGGACTCGCTGAGAGTCGGCACGGGCTCGACGGGCCGAATGGCCTTCCGTGCTGTAACCATTCCATGATTCTATAAGTTAGTGGCACATTTCATAGTGTGGGTGGAAGCAGAACATTGCAAAGGGACATGGATTGAGTCGGCAAAACTAGAGGCATCTGATTCAGGAGATTCGGAAGTTTAATGACTTTAAATGAACATTTTTGTTTTGTGCAGTTACGGTCAGAGAAATGTTTGTGAAAGGAATTTTTTTGAACAGAGGAATGCAGCATTTAATTTTCTGCCTCAACACTTCTTCCTGGGTGTCGGGGTCACATTTCTTTTCGAGGTTATTCTTCTCAAAAAGGAGTTTGATGTAGTCCTTCAGACTAGTGGGATCAAGGGCTATGGCGAGAAAACAGGAATGGGGTATTGAAGTTGCATGTTCAGCCATGAACTCATTGAATGGCGGTGCAGGCTCAAAGGGCCGAATGGCCTACCCCTGCACCTATTTTCTATGTTTGCTATGTTTCTTGAATTTATATTTCCTTTGGTGTTTCACAATAACCAGACCTTTGCTCTAAATTCTTTCTCACTGTTTCCCCAGTCTCCTGTTGATGTTACCAGCAATGAACATTTTGAAGGTTGGCATGCAGGTACAGCAGGCGGTTAAGAAAGCAAATGGCATGTTGGCCTTCATAGCGAGGGGATTTGAGTACAAGGGAAGGGAGGTGTTGCTACAATTGTACAGGGCCTTGGTGAGGCCACACCTGGAGTATTGTGTACAGTTTTGGTCTCCTAACCTGAGGAAGGACATTCTTGCTATTGAGGGAGTGCAGCGAAGGTTCACCAGACTGATTCCCGGGATGGCGGGACTGACCTATCAAGAAAGACTGGATCAACTGGGCTTGTATTCACTGGAGTTCAGAAGAATGAGAGGGGACCTCATAGAAACGTTTAAATTTCTGACGGGGTTGGACAGGTTCGATGCAGGAAGAATGTTCCCAATGTTGGGGAAGTCCAGAACCAGGGGACACAGTCTAAGGATAAGGGGGAAGCCATTTAGGACCGAGATGAGGAGGAATTTCTTCACCCAGAGAGTGGTGAACCTGTGGAATTCTCTACCACAGAAAGTTGTTGAGGCCAATTCACTAAATGTATTCAAAAAGGAGTTAGATGAAGTCCTTACTACTAGGGGGATCAAGGGATATGGTGAGAAAGCAGGAATGGGGTACTGAAGGTGCATGTTCAGCCATGAACTCATTGAATGGCGGTGCAGGCTAGAAGGGCCGAATGGCCTACTCCTGCACCTATTTTCTATGTTTCTATGTTTCTATGAACCAGGCACCGAAAACACAGTATCTTCTTGAATGGTGGACCAGGCTCGAGGGGCCGAATGGCCCACTCCGGCTCCAAATCCTGACATGTTTATGAACTGCGGAAACCACTCCACTTTCAGCACCCGGTCAGACGGAAATGTTAAGCGAGCAGGTGAACTGCTGAATCCCACTTTGAAGGAGTTGATCGTGGTGTCAAACAATGAGTTTCACTTAATGATTAAAAATAAGAAATGTCAGATTTAAACACAGACCTCGAGAGAAGACTGCAACCTGAACACAGCACCTGAGACCGCTCGGCCATCCTGACTATTTAATGCTCCATGTGGCCATCTGCAGGTTGATTTTGAACTTTTGTATCCTGTCACATGAAATAAATGAGGACAGCAGGCGTATCTCTGTCTGACACCGGGGAAACAGTGAGACAGACCTTGGAGCAAGGGTCTGGTTATTGCCAAACAGCAAAGAATATATTAATTCTGGAAGAACAATAACGAAAAGTACAGTAACCCTGATGTGATTTAAACACGCTACCTTCGGAACTGAAATCATTGCTACCATTGCGCCACGAGGTCTACGTCATAAGACTCAGATGTTTGTCTATATGAAGGTGTCACAATACAAGGAGCTTTAAAATCTCCGCCCATTCCCACCTGGTGTCAGAAGCAGCGCTCACCTCCCAGTCACTGTATGTTTTTTTCTAAAACTTTTGTGTTGCTTTCACGGGAAAGCATAATTAATTAACCCCTCACATTCTTTTGCACAATGAAAGAAATGCTAACTGAGGGACAGTCGATACTTCAATCATTTGTCCTGTGCTTTGTGGAGCGGGCAGGGAAGTGGACCTGAGTCCATGATCGGATCAGCCATGATCGTATTAAATGGCGGAGCAGGCTCGAGGGGCGTATGGCCGACTCCTGCTCCTATTTCTTATGTTCTTATGTTCTTCTGCATGTTGACCCATTTTACACACTGTATTCTAGGATCTGGTTCAAAATCTTCATTGCCGATGACATCAGGAATCTGGGGCAACTTTTGTCAAATTTAACAGCACCGGTTATTCCGACCATGCACAGAAAATAGAATCAGTCGTGAAGATAAAAGCACATGGTGCTCATTTTCAGATTCAACGCAGCAGGATTTCAAATAAATTTTAAGAATTTTACAGTGAAAAGATTTGGAAGTGTTATTGCATTTGTGTCTTTAATTAAACTTTGTGGCGTCTGACTCCCGTTCATGCCTCTGCTGAATAAGAAAGGAGAGTTTGACGTTGACCAGACTGCACTGCCCCTGATATTTGTGAGCTCATCCTTTATATTCAGTGGTTTCTCGCCCTTTGATGGGCTGCAGTGTAGCGGATATCACGTTGGCCTCACACGCGAAAGGTCCCCGGTGGATCCGTTTTCTCTCACTGAAAGTTATCTATTTATTGAAGTGAAATAAAGAGCACTTAAGGAATAAGGGATCACTTTTGCCAGGAGAATAAATAGCAAATAAAAACAGCAAATGCTGGAAATCTCAGCAGGTCAGGCAGCATTTGACAGGAGACGAAACTCGCCTCTGATTGTTCCTCTACAGCAAGTTAAAACATAATGCTCCTTCCCGGGATCGAACCTCATACCTTTCATGTGTAATGCAAACGTGATAAGCACATGTGATAAGCACTACACTACAGAAACCTCTGGCACAGCTGGCACAACAGAGGGGAGCTGACCAGTGAGCTCCCTCTGTGCTGATCAGGAATGTGTTGGATCACCTGAAACAACTTCTGTCCCACACTGAAAGTTCTCAATCCTTCTCCACTGTCCTTTACAGAAATGTCACGGATCACCCAGCCACCGTGTTCACTTCCACATCTTCACAGTGGGGCCACAGAGGCTCCGACCGTCTCCCCACGATCAGCGAACTCGCCCAGTTTACAAATTTAACCCGGAACACGTGCCCGGCAAAGGGCAGGAGGAACCAGATAGTCTGTAAGCTCGGTCTATCACAGAAAGTATTGGTATTCATGGTGCTTACAGCAATTATTAATCGTCTCACAGAACTCAATTATTTTTATGCGATGAATTGATCGACAATTGAAACCAGGTTCGTGCACCGGATCTTAACCCCTCGACCACCAGGGAACAGTTATGATACACGTATATATATTTATATATATTTATATATGAACCTGAATATCAACGGCTAGCTACCTAGACCTCATGGCGCAACGGTAGTGCATCTAACTTTGAGTGAGAGAAATTGTTCCACAGTGATACCCATTTCATCTTTTGTTCCCTTTTAAACACTAGAAACTGAGACAGGGGGAATAAATAGAGAAATAAAAGCACAGGGATAAAGACAAGAGGAAGAGCGAAGGGGAAAGATACTGTCCCCACCCAGAACTAATGCAGAAACCCCTCTGCTGCGCTCGGGGTGGCCACCCACAGCCTGTATACACTAACGGGAGAACACCAGCGGCAGGTCGGGGCCATAAAGGAACGGCGAGCGGCCCTGGGAGCAGCTTGGAGGTCCCGGGAGACTACTCCAGGGATCAGCGCAAGCTGATGCAGGAGGGCGGCGGCAGCGAAGAGTGACGTCATCAAGGTCCAGGTCGATGATTGGAGCGTGGGCAGATGCAGCAGGAGCGGTGAGATCGGGGCGAAGGAGTGGTGAGAGACTGTAGAGGGATGTGATCGGGGCCTAGGGGAGGCATGAGTTCGGGGCCAGGAGCCCAGGGTTAGCACGGGCCAGCGCACACTGCAATATGTGTGTGCACTAGGTCCGTGCAGCAGAGCTGGTCGCCTGTCGACCTGCTTAACCCTTGCCACTGGAGCAAGACCTCGCTCTGTCAAGCCCGTTTGATGGCTGGAGCGCAACGGCCATCACAACTAAAAATAATCCACACACAGACATCTTCCACCCTTCGGGATGTTGTTCGGGTCCTTCATTGAAACACCTGTGAACTCATCCTTTTTCGGCGTGGAAGCAAGTCATCCTCGTTTCGTGGGACCGCCTATGATGATGATGATGATGATGGATACATTAACGTCCCAACAGCTCATTGACTGCAGGAGTGGGACCGTGCGGCGCTTCAGAAAACATGTCGAAAAGGCAAAGTCACTGATTCCGTCTCATGTGCTCCTCCGATCAAGAATAACAACACACACTAAAAATGCTTCAATAATGGTTGCACTTTATCTCCGTGCAGCCTCTACAGTCTCAAGACACCACAATGGTAGTGCGAATACATTCTTCCCATCAAAGTTCTATTTGTCCTACTTTGTTGTGGCAACTCTTGATTGCAGTCACCAAGATATCCCTTGAGATATCGGGTAAAACTCATGCTTTTCCTTTGGCAATGCTTTTAATAATCTGAGAAGATTTGACTGGAGGTTTATTAACAGAAAGCACTTCGTAAGGCCTTTTTCTCCATATTTGCTAAACAGTTGGCTCGTTGGTCTAGTTGTATGGTTCTCACTTTGGGGTTGTTACTTGAAATTTGCAAGAGATCCCGGGAGAGCCCTTTTTTTGCCGTGAATTTTGAATTTGCATCTTACTTTTGAAAAGAAGCACTTGCATTTCTGCAGCGTCTGTCAGGAGCTCATAACACCCCAAAGCGCTTTACAGCCGTTGAGTTACCTTTGAAATGTTGTCACGTGAGTAAAGATGTGCCCAAATCACCCCACACGAACCTCAACTCTTTGTGAAGGAGTTCATAGAATCACAGAAGTTTACAGCACGGAAGGAGGCCAATTCGGCCCATCCTGTCCACGCCGGCCAACAAGAGGCTTTCCAGCCTAATCCCACTTTCCAGATCGAGGTCCATAACCCTGCAGATTACAGCACTTCAGGTCACATCCAAGCACTTGTTAAATGTGGTGACTGTTTCTGCCTCTACCACCCTTTCAGGCAGTGAGTTCCAGACCCCCACAACCCTCTGCGTGCAGAAATAAATAGGTGCAGGCGAAGGCCATTCGGCCCTTCGAGCCGCACCACCACGGAGAATGAAACAGTTAATTCAGAGACCATGGTCCAGAACTTAAAGAAGGGTAACTATGAAGGTATGAGGCGTGAATTGGCAAGGATAGATTGGCGAATGATACTTAAGGGGTTGACAGTGGATGGGCAATGGCAGACATTTACAGACTGCATGGATGAACTGCAACAATTGTACATCCCTGTCTGGTGTATAAATAAACAAGGGAAGGTTGCTCAACCGTGGCTATCAACAGAAATCAGGGATAGTATTAAAGCCAAGGAAGTGGCATACAAATTGGCCAGAAATAGCAGCGAACCCGGGGACTGGGGGACATTTGGAACTTAGCAAAGGAGGACAAAGGGTTTGATTAGGGCAGGGAAAATAGAGTACGAGAGGAAGCTTGCAGGGAACATTAAAATGGACTGCAATTGCTTCTATTGATATGTAAAGAAAAAAAGGTTAGTAAAGACAAACGTAAGTCCCCTGCAGTCAGAATCAGGGGAAGTCATAACTGGGAACAAAGAAATGGCAGACCAATTGAACAAGTACTTTGGTTCGGTATTCACTAAGGAGGACACAAACAATCTTCCGGATATAAAAGGGATCAGAGGTTCTAGTAAGAAGGAGGAACTGAGGGAAATCCTTGTTCGTCGGGAAATTGTGTTGGGGAAACTGATGGGATTGAAGGCCGATATATCCCCAGGCCTGATGGTCTGCATCCCAGAGTACTTAAGGAGGTGGCTTTGGAAATAGCGGATGCATTGACAGTCATTTTCCAACACTCCATAGATTCTGGATCAGTTCCTATGGAGTGGAGGATAGCCAATGTAACCCCACTTTTTAAAAAATGAGGGAGAGAGAAAGCAGGGAATTATAGACCGGTCAGCCTGACATCAGTCGTGGTGAAATTGATGGAATCAATTATTAAGGATGTCATAGCAGCGCATTTGGAAAGAGGTGACATGATAGGTCCAAGTTAGCATGGATTTGTGAAAGGGAAATCATGCTTGACAAATCTTCTGGAATTTGTTGAGGATGTTTCCAGTAGAGTGGACAAGGGAGAACCAGTTGATGTGGTGTATTTGGACATTCAGAAGGCTTTCGACAAGGTCCCACACAAGAGATTAGTGTGCAAAGTTAATGCACATGGGATTGGGGGTAGTGTGCTGATGTAGATTGAAAATTAGTTGGCAGACAGGGAGCAAAGAGTAGGAGTAAATTGGTACTTTTCAGAATGGCAGGCAGTGACTAGTGGGGTACCGCAAGGGCCCAAACTGTTTACATTGTACATTAATGATTTAGACGAGGGGACTAAAAGTAGTGTCTCCAAATTTGCAGATGACACGAAGTTGGGTGGCAGTGTGAGCTGCGAAGAGGATGCTATGAGGCTGCAGAGTGACTTGAATAGGTTAGGTTAGTGGGCAAATGCATGGCAGATGAAGTATAATGTGGATAAAGGTGAGGTTATCCACTTCGGTTGAAAAACAGAGAGACAGACTATTATCTGAATGGTGATAGATTAGGAAAAGGGGAGGTGGAACGAGACCTGGGTGTCATGGTACATCAGTCATTGAAGGTTGGCATGCAGGTACAGCAGGCGGTTAAGAAAGCAAATGGCATGTTGGCCATCATAGCGAGGGGATTTGAGTATAGGGGCAGGGAGGTGTTACTACAGTTGTACAGGGCCTTGTTGAGGCCACACCTGGAGTATTGTGTGCAGTTTTGGTTTCCTAACTTGAGGAAGGACGTTCTTGCTATTGAGGGAGTGCAGCGAAGGTTCACCAGACTGATTCCCGGGATGGCGGGACTGATATATCAAGAAAGACTGGATTCACTGGAGTTTCGACAAATGAGAGGGGATCTCATAGAAACATTTAAAATTCTGGCGGGTTTAGACAGGTTAGATGCAGGAAGAATGTTCCCAATTTTGGGGAAGTCCAGAACCAGGGGTCACAGTCTAAGGATAAGGGGTAAGCCATTTAGGACCGTGATGAGGAGAAACTTCTTCACCCAGAGAGTGGTGAACCTGTGGAATTCTCTACCACAGGAAGTTGTTGAGGCCAATTCACTAAATATATTCAAAAAGGAGTTAGACGTAGCCCTTACTACTCGGGGGATCAAGGGGTATGGCGAGAAAGCAGGAATGGGGTACTGAAGTTGCATGTTCAACCATAAACTCATTGAATGGTGGTGCAGGCTCGAAGGGCCGAATGGCCTACTCCTGCACCTATTTTCTATGTTTCTACATTCCAATATGATCATGGCTGATCATTCACCTCAGTACCCCTTTCCTACTTTCTCTTCATTCCCCTTGAGCCCTTTAGCCATAAAGGACACAGCTAATTCCCTCTGGAATATATCAAATGAACTGGCATCAACAACTCTCTGCGGCAGAGAATTCCACAGGTTAACAACTCTCTGAGTGAAGAAGTTTCTCCTCATCTCGGTCCTAAATAGCTTACCCCTTATCCCTTAGACTCTGACCCCTGGTTCTGGACTTCCCCAACATCGGGCACATTCTTCCTCCCTCTAACCTGTCCAGCCCCGTCAGAATGTTATATGTTTCTTTGAGATCCCCTCTCATTCTTCTAAACTCCAGTGAATACAGGCCCAGTCAATCCAGTCTCTCCTCATATGTCAGTCCTGCCATCCAGGGAATCAGTCTAGTGAACCTTCGCTGCACTCTCTCAGTCGCAAGAACATCCTTCCTCAGATTAGGAGACCAAAACTGAACACAATATTCCAGGTGAGGCCTCACCAAGGCCCTGTACAACTGCAGTAAGACCTTCCTGCTCCAATACTCAAATCCCCCAGCTATGAAGGCCAACATGCCATTTGCCTTCTTCACCGCCTGCTGTACCTGCATGCCAACTTTCAATGATTGATGTACCATGACACCCAGGTCACGTTGCATCTTCCCTTTTCCTAATCTGTCACCATTCAGATAATAATCTGCCTTCACGTTTTTGCCACCAAAGTGGATAACATCACATTTATCCACATTATAGTGCATCTGCCATGTATTTGCCCACTCACCTAACCTTTCCAAGTCACTCTTCAGCCTCTTAGCATCCTCCTCACAGCTCACACCGTCACGCAGCTTAGAGTCACCTGCAAACTTGGAGATATAACACTCAATTTCTTCATCGAAATCATTGATGTTTATTGTAAATAGCTGAGGTCCCAGCACTGAGCCCTGCAGCACCCCACTAGTCACTTCCTGTCATTCTGAGAAGGACCCATTTATCCCGACTCTCTGCTACCTGTCTGCCAACCAGTTCTCTATCCATGTCAATACATTACCCCCAATACCATGTGCTTTAATTTTGCACACTAATCTCTTGTGTGGGACCTTGTCAAAGGCCTTTTGAAAGTCCAAATACATTACATCCACTGGTTTTACCTTGTCCACTCTCCTTGTTCCATCCTCAAAAAATTCTAGAAGATTTGTCAAGTATGATTTCCCTTTCCTAAATCCATGCTCACTTGGACCGAATTTGTCACTGCTTTCCAAATGCTTTGCTATTTCATCCATAATAATTGATTCCAGCATTTTCCCCACGACTGATGTCAGGCTAACCGGTCGATAATTACCCGTTTTCTCTCTTCCTTCTTTTTAAAAAAAGTGGTGTTATATTAGCTACCCTTCAGTCCATAGGAACTGATCCAGAGTCGATAGACTGTTAGAAAATGATCACCAATGCATCCACTATTTCGAGGGTTCCTTCCTTCACGACTCTGGGATGCAGACTATCTGGCCCTGGGATTTATCAGCCTTGAATCACAACAATTTCCCGAACACAATTTCCTGACTAATAAAGATTTCCTTCAGTTCCTCCTTCTCGCTGGACCCTCGGTCCCTGAGTACATTAGGAAGGTTATTTGTGTCTTCCTTCGTGAAGACAGAACCAAAGTATCTGTTTAACTGGTCTGCCATTTCTTTGTTCCCCATTATAAATTCACCTGATGCAAGTGACCGACGTTTGTCTTCACTAATCTTTATCTCTTCACATATCTATAGAAGCTTTCGCAGTCAGTTTTTATGTCCCCCACAAGCTTCCTCTCATACTCTATTTTCCCACTCCTTATTAAACCCTTTGTCCTTCTCTACTGAATTCTAAATTTCTTACAGTCCTCAGGTTTGCTGCTTTTTCTGGAAAATATATAGGCCTCTTCCTTGCATTTAACACTATCCCTAATTTCCCTTATTAGCCACGGTTGAGTCACATTCCCCGTTTTATTTTTTCTCCCGACGGGGTTGTACAATTGTTGAAGTTCATCCATGTGATCTTTAAATGTTTGCCATTGCCTATCCAGCGTCAACCTTTTAAGTCTCATTTGCCAGTCTATTCTAGCCAATTCACATCTCATGCAATCAAAGTTTCCTTTCCTTAAGTTCAGGTCCCTCGTATCTGAATTAAATATTTCAATCTCCATCTTAATAAAGAATTCTACCATATTATGGTCACTCTTGTCCAAGGGGCCTCGCACAACAAGATTGCTAATTAGTCCTTTATCATTACACATCACCGAGTCGAGGATAGCCAGCCCTCAAGTTGGTTCCTCGACATATTGGTCTAGAAAACCATCCCTAATACACTCCAGGAAATCCTCCTCCACCGAATTTCTACCAGTTTGGTTAGCCCAATCTATATGTGGATTAAAGTCGCCCAAGATAACTGCTGTATCTTTATTGCACGCAGCCATAATTTCTTGTTTGATACTGTCCCCAAACTCACTATTACTGTTTGGTGGTCTGTGCACAACTCCCACTCGTGTTTTCTGCCCTTTGGTATTCTGCAGCTCTATCCATACAGAGTCCACACCATCCAAGCTAATGTCCTTCCTTAATATTGCGTTAATTTCCTCTTTAACCAGCATCGTTCCCCGACCTCCTTTTCCTTTCTGTCTATCCTTCTTGAATGTTGAATACCTCAGGATGTTGAGTTCCCAGACTTGGTCACCCTGGAGCCATGTCTCTGGAATCCCAATTATAACATATTCGTGAATTGCTGCCTCTGAGTGAATTCATCCACCTTATTACGAATAATCCTCGCATTGAGGCACAGAGACTTCAGGCTTGTCTTTTTAATACACTTTGTCCCTTTCGAATTTTGCTGTAATGTAGCCCTTTTTGATTTTTGCCTTGTGTTTCTCTACCCTCCACTTTTACTTATCTTCTTTCTATCTTTTGCTTCTGCCCCCATTTTACTTCTTTCTATCTCCCTGCATAGGTTCCCATCCCCCTGCCATATTAGTTTAACCCCTCCCCAACAGCACTAGCAAACATTCCCCTAGACATTGGTTCCGGTACTGACCAGGTGCAGACCGTCCGATTTGTACTGGTCCCACCTCCCCCAGAACCGGTTCCAATGTCCCAGGAATTTGAATCCCACCCTCCTGCACTACTCATCAAACCATATATTCATCTGAGCTATCCTGCATTTCCTATTCTGACTAGCTCGTGGCACTGGTAGCAATTCTGAGATTACTACTTTTAATTTAATTCCTAGCTCCCTAAACACAGCTTGTAGGACCTCATCCCGCTTTTCCCTATATCATTGGTACCATATACACCACGACAGCTGGCTATTCACCCTCCCCCTCCAGAATGCGCTGCAGCCACTCCGAGACATTCTTGACCTTTGCACCAGGGAGGCAACATACCATTCTGGAGTCTCGATTGCAGCCGCGAAACATCTATCTATTCCCCTTACAATAGAATCCCCTATCACTATAGCTCTCCCACTCTTTTTCCTGCCATCCTGTGCAGCAGAGCCACCCCTGGTGCCATGGACTTGGCTGCTGCTGCCTTCCCCTGATGAGTCATCTCCCTCAACAGTACCCAAGGTGGTGTATCTGTTTTGCAGGGGGATGACCGCAGGGGACTCCTGCACTGTCTTCCTTCCACTGCTCTTCCTGATGTTTACCCATTCCCTCTCTGCCTGAGTAACCTTTATCTACGGTGTGATCAACTCACTAACTGTGCTATTCACGACACCCTCAGCATTGCGGATGCTCCAGAGTATATCCGTGCGCAGCTCCAAGTGCCGCAATGTGGCCTGCCAGGAGCTGTAGATGGATACACTTGCTGCACATGGAGTCATCAGGGATACTGGAAGCGTCCCTGACTTCCCACACAGCACAGGAGGTGCATGACATGTGTCCGAGCTCTCCTGCTATGACTTAACCATTAGATTTACTTAATTTGGCAACAATTCCAAAGTTTCCTTGCTGCTAAGAACAAGAAGAAATCAAAGAAACAGAAAACTACTCACCACTCAACCAGCCAATCACTTACCCGCTTGGCTGTGACGTCACCCTTTGATAACTTTTGACTTATTTCTTACTTTTGACCCTGCACCAGCTGTAGCTCGCTGCTCGCTGCTCCTCCAGCCGCTGCTCCTCCGACTGCCGCCAAACCCCGGACTCCCGCTGGGCCTTTATAGGCCGCTGCTCACACCTCCTCCGGTCACTGCTACTCCGGCTTTTGGAAAAAAATAATTCAGTCAGGCAGAGTCTGCATGGATTTATGAAAGGGAAGTCATGTTTGACAAATTTGCTGGAATTCTTTGAGGGTGTAATGAACAGGGTGGATAAAGGGGAACCAGTGGATGTGGTGTATTTGGACTTCCAGAAGGCATTTTGACAAGGTACCACATAAAAGATTACTGCACAAGATAAAAGTTCCCAGGGTTGGGGGTAATATAGTAGCATGGATAGAGGATTGGCTAACTAACAGAAAACAAAAAGTCGGGATAAATGTTTAATTCTCTATTTGGCAATCAGTAACTAATGGGGTGCTGCAGGGATCAGTGCTGGGACCCCAACTGTTTACAATCTATATTAACGACATGGATGAAGGGACTGAGTGTAATGTAGCCAAGTTTGCTGATGATACAAAGATGGGCGGAAAAGCAATGTGTGAGGAGGACACAAAAAATCTGCAAAAAGACATAGCCAGGTTAAGTGAGTGGCGAAACATTTGGCAGATCGTGTATAATGTTGGAAAGTGCAAGGTTATGCATTTTGGCAGAAAAAATCAAAGAACAAGTTATTAGTTAAAAGGAGAAAAATTGCACAGTGCTGCAGTACAGCGGGACCTGGGGGTACTTGTGCATGAAACACAAAAGGTTAGTATGCAGGTACAGCAAGTGATCAGGAAGGCCAATGGAATCTTGGCCTTTATTGCAAAGGGGATGGAGTATAAAACAAAGAAGTCTTGCTGCAGTTATACAGGGTATTGGTGAGGCCAGACCTGGAACACTGCGTGCAGTTTTAGTTTCCATATTTAAGAAAGGATATAGATGCTTTGGAGACAGTTCAGAGAAGGTTCACTAGGTTGATTCCGGAGATGAGGGGGCTAACTTATGAGAAAAGGTTGAGTCGGTTGTGCCTCTACTTATTGGAATTCAGAAGATTGAGAGGTGATCTTATGGAAACGTGTAAGATTATGAGGGGGCTTGACAAGGTGGATGCAGAGAGGATGTTTCTGCATACTAACCTTTTGTGTTTCATGTACAATGACCCCCAGGCCCCTCTGCACCGCAGCATTTCGTAATCTCTCCACATTTAAATCATTATTTGCTTTTTTATTATTGCTACCACAGTGGATAACCTCACATTTCCCACATTATACTCCATCTGACAAATTTCTGCCCACCCACTGAGCCTATCAATATCGCTTTGCAGATTGTTTGTGTCCTCCTCACAACTTGCTTTCCCACCTATCTTTGTATCATCAGCAAACTTGGCGACATTACAAACATGCAGAGCACAGAACAAATTATTGACGTATTGACTCTCCCTCAGTTAGTATTTCTTTCATTGTGCAAAAGAAAATTATCGAATCATTAATTATGTTATCCCATGAAAGCAAAATAAAAGTTTAACGAAAATAATTGGCACATTTGAAAGGAACATTTAAGTTTTGTGCCGTTTCGGTCAGAGAAATGTTTGTGAAAGGAATTTTTTCAGAAAAAGGGATTCAGCATTTCAGCTTGTCGCTGAACACTTCTCTCTGGGCACTGCACTAGGCAGCAGTTTCCGTAGTGTAGTGGTTATCACGTTTGTCTCACACGCGAAAAGTCCCCGGTTCAAGCCTGGGCGGAAACATTATTTTTGAAACAAAAACTGGTTTTAAATGTTCATTGCTCATGTGACAATGGCCTCCTTCTGTGCTGTAAACTTCTCTGATTCCATGAAGAACATTTAAAACCAGTCTCCTAAAATACAGACTGTGTAAAATCAGAAAGGGAATAAAACTTCCTCAATGATTAAAGTTTCACAAATTATTAAAATGAAGTTGTTGAAGTTTCGACTGACCCTCAGTGATCATGTTAGCATTTCTTTCATTCTGCTCAACAATGCTGTCGGTTAATACCAGCAGATCTAAGCCGCATTTCAAACCCGGAAACAACTCATTCATTATTCACCCTTCCCAGTTCCAGTGCACAGAGGGTTATTGAAACTCCATCCAGAAACTCAAGTCCAACTTCTGACATTCCTTATTTCTAATTACTAACTCATTTATTTTGATACCACTCTGAAGTGCTTTGGGTCATCTATGTAATTTAGTTAAATTACTTCACTTTAATTAAAAACGGTGGTTGCAAAATTACTTCCCTAACTGGGAATCGAACCCGGGAAGCTGAAGAGATCGGAATGGTTTTGTGAAGCATTTAAAGATGCTCTCTAAAAATCTCACACTGCTAATTTAAAAACACGGTTACGATTTGTTTCAGTGTGAAAGAAGGGGATTGCAATTACAACAAAAACTCCAGGCAGTGACTGCATTAAGACCAATTCAAACTTTTCACAAAGTTGGTGTCACAAAGTAACAGCTGAGCTAAAGTTGGCACGGACCAATGGGTACAAACATCTCATTATAACCGATAAGCTCACAAATATCAGGAGCAGTGCAGTCTGGTCAATGTCAAACCCCTCCTTCCTTATTCAACAGAGACATGAACGGCAGACAGACGCCACAAAGTTTAATTAAAGACCGAAGTACAAGTCACATTTAATTTCCAAATTCTTTCACCATAAAATTCCTTCACTTTATTTCAAATCTTACTGCGTTGATTCTTAAAATGAGCACCATGTGATTTTACCTTCAATCCTGATTCTATTTTCTGTGCACGGTAGGAATTACCGCTCCAGTTTTGAGCCCAATTTGACAAAAGTTGCCCCAGATTCCTGGTTTCGTCAGCAATTAATATTTTGAACCAGACTCCTAAAATAGTGTTTTTTTATATGAGTTCACAGGATCAAGGTGTCACTGGCAAGGCCAGAATTTATTGCCCAACCTTAATTGCCCTTGAGAAGCTGGTGGTTGTTATGATTCTGTAAAGCATGCACTCCCGTGTTCCGCCACCAGGGAGCTCATCCCTTGAAGTCCCATTGGAGCACTGTATATAAGCCGGCCCCCAAGGCCTGTTCCTCACTCTGGAGTGTCTTATTAAAGACTGAGGTCACTGTTACTTTAACCTCCCTGTGTGCAGCCTCATCTGTTTTAGGAACACAATAACTGGCGACGAGAATAAGAATTCAATGCAAGGATGCAGCAAATTGTGGGCATCCTGGAGAAGTTCTCGGAGGGTGAGGACTGGGAAGCCGATGTCGAACGGCTAGACCAGTACTTTGTAGCCAACGAGCTGGATGGAGAAGGAAGCGCTGCAAAAAGGAGAGCGGTCCTCCTCACAATCTGTGGGGCACCGACCAACAGCCTCATGAAGAATCTTCTGGCTCCGGTGAAATCCACAGATAAGTCATATGAGGAGCTGTGTACCGTGGTTCGGGAGCATCTTAACCCGAGGGAGAGCGTGCTGATGGAGAGGTATCGGTTCTACACGTGCCAGCGATCTGACGCTCAGGAAGTGGCGAGCTGCGTCGCCGAGCTAATGCAACTTGCAGGACAATGTGAGTTTGATGGCTGCCCGAAGCAAATGCTCAGAGACTTTTTTGTACTGGGCATTGGCCAAGAGACCATCCTACGAAAAATTTTGACTGTAGAGACACCGACCCTCAATAAGGCCATTGCGACAGTACAGGCGTTTATGTCCACCAGTGATAACACCCAACAAATCTCTCAGCACACAAGTGCGAGCAATGTTCATAAATTAAATGGGATTGTGTTTGCGAGCAGAAATGTACAGGGCAGAACCCACGAGTTTGTAACTGCCAGCAGGCCTCAGGTGATCCAGATGACTCAGAGTCCCCAACAAAGAATAAATGAAGGCAATTCACAGCTTGTTGGCATTGTGGACCCTTCCATTCAGCCTATTCATGACGCTTCAAAGGGTATGTTTGCAAGTGCTGTGGAACAATGGAGCACCTGCAATGAGCTTGCAAACGAGCTGCAAGCTCTGCAAAACCTGCTAACCACCACGTGGCGGAGGAAGATCGGTCCATGTTGGATCAAAGCAATTTAGAGCCTTCGAGAGAGGAGGCAGATGCTGAAGTACACGTGGTGCACACATTTTTGATGAAATGTCCACCTATTATGCTGCACGTAAAATTGAATTGCTTAGCCGTAACCATGGAACTGGACACTGGCGCCAGCCAATCCATCATGAGTAAAAAGATGTTTGAGAGACTGTGATACAAAAAGGCATTCAGTTCAGCCCTGAGCACCATCCACACGAAACTGAGAACATACATCAAAGAGCTTATCACTGTCCTGGGCAGCGCTATGGTCAAGGTCACCTACGAGGGCATGGTGCATGTACTGCCACTCTGGATTGTCCCGGGCGATGACCTCACATTGCTTGGAAGGAGCTGGCTGGGCAAAATCCGCTGGAACTGGGATGACATCTGACCGCTATCACATGTCGATGAGGCCTCATGTCTCCAGGTTCTTAAAAGAATTCCTTCCCTTTTTGAGCCAGGATTTGCAAACTTTTCTGGGGCGAAGTTGCGGATGCACTTGGTCCCAGAGGCACGACCCATTCACCACAAGGCGCGAGCAGTACCTCACATGATGAGGGAGAGAGTGGAAATCGAGCTGGACAGGCTGCAACTCGAGGGCGTCATCTCCCCAGTGGAATTCAGCGAGTGGGCCAGCCCAATTGTTCCAGTACTCAAAAGTGATGGCACAGTCAGGATTTGCGGTGATTATAAAGTAACTATTAATCGTTTCTCGCTACAGGACCAATATTCGCTACCTAAGGCAGACGACCTAATTGCGACGCTGGCAGGAGGCAAGACGTTCACCAAGCTCGACCTGACTTCGGTTTACATGACGCAGGAGCTGGAGGAGTCTTCGAAGAGCCTCACCTGCATCAACACGCACAAGGTACTGTTCATCTACAACAGATGCCCGTTTGGAATTCGGTCGGATGCAGCGATCTTCCAGAGAAACATGGAGAGCCTACTCAAGTCCGTACCACGCACAGTGGTCTTTCAGGACAACATATTGGTCATGGGTCGGAACACCGCTGAGCACCTACAAAACCTGGAGGAGGTCCTCCAGCGACTGGATCGCGAAGGGCTGTGGCTGAAGACGTTGAAATGTGTCTTCTTGGCAACAGAAGTGGAGTATTTGGGGAGAAAGATCGCAGCAGATGGCATTCGGCCCACAGATGCCAAGGCAGAGGCTATCAGGAACGCGTCCAGGCCACAGAACGTCATGGAGCTGCGGCCGTTTCTGGGCCTCCTCAACTATTTTGGTAACTTCCAACCAGGGTTAAGCACCCTTTTAGAGCCCCTACATGTGTTATTGCGCAAAGGTGAGAACTGGGTATGGGGAAAAAGACAAGTAATTGCTTTTGAGAAAGCCAGAAATATTTTATGCTCCAACAAGCTGCTTGTATTGTATAACCGGTGTAAAAGACTTCTGCTAGCATGTGATGCGTCGTTGTACGGATTCGGGTGTGTATTACAACAAGCTAATGTTGCGGGGAAGTTGCAACCTGTCGCCTATTATTCCAGGAGCTTGTCTAAGGCCGAGAGGGCCAACAGTTTGATTGAGAAAGAGGCATTAGTGTGTGTGTTGGTGGTAAAGAAAATGCATCCGTATCTGTTTGGCCTCAAATTTGAGCTGGAAACCGATCACAAGCCCCTCACATCCCTGTTCACTGAAAACAAGGGGATAAATACTAATGCCTCAGCCCGCATACAAAGGTGGGCACTCGTGCTATCAGCGTATAACTATACCACCCGCCACAGGCCTGGCACCAAGAACTGTGCAAATGCTTTCAGTCGGCTACTATTGCCCATCACAGGGGTGGAAATGGTGCAGCCTGCAAACTTGTTGATGGTGGCGTAGCCCGCAGACGTGTTGATGGTCATGGAAGCGTTTGGAAATTATAAATCACCTGTCACAACCCGCCAAGATTCTCTGCTGTCCCTAATAAAAAACTGTGTACTGCGTGGGAGCAGGGCCAGCATCCCCGTTGAAATGCAAGAGCTAATCAAGCCGTTCCAGCGGCGAAAGGACGAGCTGTCCATTCAGGCAGATTGCCTGTTGTTGGGTAACCGCGTAGTATACCAAAAAAGGGCAGGGAGACATTCATCTCGGATCTCCACAGCACACACCCGGGTATAGTATTGATGAAAGCGATAGTCAGATCCCACGTGTGGGGGCCCGGTATCGACTCTGACTTAGAGAGTCCTGTGTATGGCAATGCAGCATATGTGCTCAGTTGTGCAACGCGCCCAGAGAGGCACCACTAAGTTTGTGGTCCTGGCCCTCGAGACCATGGTCGAGGATCCATGTTGACTATGCGGGCCCGTTTCTCAGTAAAATGTTCCTGGTGGTGGTGGATGCTTTTTCAAAAATGGATTGAATGTGAAATAATGTCAGGAAGTATCGCCACCACCACCATTGAAAGCCTCATGGCCATGTTTGCCACCCACGGACTGCCTGACCTACTGGTCATTGACAACGGTCCATGTGTCACCAGTGTCGAATTTAAATCATTCATGACTTGCAACGGGATCAAACATGTCACCTCGGCCCCGTTTAAACCAGCCTCCAATGCGCATGTAGAGTGGGCAGTACAAACCATCAAACAGAGCCTTAATCGAGTCGCAGAAGGCTCACTCCAAACCCGCCTGTCGCGAGTACTGCTCAGCTACCGCACGAGACCCCACTCGTTCACAGGGGTGCCCCCACTTGAGCTACTCATGAAAAGGACACTTAAAACCAGAGTCTCGCTGGTTCACCCCAACCTGCATGATCAGGTAGAGAGCAGGTGGCAGCATCAAAATGTAACGATGGTCGCGCCACTGTGTCACGGGAAATTGATCTGAATGACCCTGTGTATTTGCTAAACGATGGACATGGTCCCAAGTGGATCGCAGGCACGGTGATAGCGAAAGAAGGGAATAGGGTGTTTGTCATTAAACTGGACGATGGACAAATTTGCAGGAAGCAATTGGAACAAACGAGGCTGCGGTTCACAGACTGCCCTGAACAACCCACAGCAGACACCACCTTTTTCGAGCCCACAACAGACACTCAAAGGATCAACGACACCACGCCGGACCAGGAAATCGAACCCATCACGCCCAACAGCCCAGAAAGGCCAGGCTCACCCAGCAGCCCTGCAGGGCTAACAACACGCCAGCCCAGCGAGGGCACAGCCAGCACACCAGAACAGACATTTGTACCGAGGCGGTCCACCAGGGAAAGAAAGGCTCCCGACCGCCTCACCTTGTAAATAGTTTTCACTTTGACTTTGCGGGGGGAGTGATGTTGTGTATCTGTAAAGCATGCACTCCCATGTTCCGCCACCAGGGAGCTCATCCCCTGAAGTCCCAAGGGATCCCAGCATCCCTTGGGAGCACTATATATAAGCCGGCCCCTGAGGCCTGTTCCTCACACTGGAAAGTCTTATTAAAGACTGAGGTCACTGTTACTTTAATCTCTCTGTGTGCAGCCTCATCTGTGTGAGGAACACAATAGTGGTGAACACCATCTTGAACCGCTGCAGTCCGTGTGGTGAAGATGCTCCCACAGAGCTGTTCGGGAGGGAGTTCTCGGCTTTTAACCCAGTGACGATGAAGGAACGACAGATATATTTCCAAGTCGGATGGTGTGTGACAAAATCTAACAATGGCTGGTGTCACAGGCACCAAACATTTTAAAGCAATGTCCTAAAATGCTGTGTGTAAAATGAAAAGGGATAATAATTCATGACTTGCAAAGCCTGTTGAAATGGGACTGTATAAAATTAATGTGAATATTTTGCTGCCTGACAGGGTTTTGGAAGCAGATTTAATATTAACTTTCCAAAGGGAAATATAGTTGAAAAATAAACATTTGCAGGGTGCTGGGGAATGGGTCTAACTGGAAATTTCTTTCACAGAGCCAGCACAGGTAACAACATAAGAGATCGGAGCAGTAGTAGGCCATACGGCCCTACAAGCCTGCTCCGCCATTCAATAAGATCATGACTGATCTCTTGATCTCAACTGCACTTTCCCGCTCGATCTCCCGATGCCTTGATTCCCCGAGACTCCAAAAATCTATCTAACGCAGCCTTGAATATATTCAGAGACTCAGCATCCACAGGCCTGTGGGGCAGAGAATTCCACAGATTCATAACCATCTGAGTGAAGAAATTCCTCCTCATCTCTGTCTTAAATAGCCAACCCTTTAACCTGAGACTGTGCCCCCTGGTTCTAGACACTCCAGCCCGGGGACACAACCTCTCAGCATCTACCCTGTCAATCCCCTTCAGAATATTGTGTGTTTCAATGAGATCACCTCTCATTCTTCTAAACTCCGGAGAGTATCGGCCCATTCTGCACAATCTCTCAACTTAAGACAGTCCTCTCATCCCAGGAATCAATCTGGTGAACCTCTGTTGTACCACCTCCCAGGCAAATATTTCCTTCCTTCAATAAGGAGACCAAAACTGTGCGCAGTACTCCAGGTGTGGTCTCACCAAGGCCCTCTACAATTGTAGCAAGACTTCCTTACTCTTGAACTATGGGCTATATATTAGGTACTATGGGGCAAGTTCCCTGTTTTTTTGCTGATTCGACGGTTGTATAAAAAGTTATTAAAATTGACAGTTGCTCGGCAAACATATTTGTATTTCCTTCAGTGTACTCCTTACTCTTCAAGGGCTAGATTTTCCCCAAGCAGTGTTGTCGGCGCACTGACCTCAAGCGCACCGACTTTGCGCGCTGGAAACGGCTCGAGGAAAAACTCGCCCCATCCTGGCCGCTGTGTACAGTTCCCGGAGTCCTGGCGTGCTGTCGATGGTGAAGTGGGGGGCGGAGCCAAATGCCTGCGCCGAAAACACTGCCGACACCTTCGCGCATGGGCAGTCGGGAGAGAAAACTTGGCACTCTGCCATTTTTAAACAGTATCAAACCCGATGAAAAGCACCGCAGCTTCTCAGCTTCTCCGGTCGCTCGGCGGGCTCTTCCCCCGTCCCTCCCCGATAAAACGCACAGCTCCAGCAGCTGCAACTTCTCCGGTCCACAAGCTCACACTTCTCCGGTGTGTCTTCCCTCCACTATCCCAGGGATATAGGGACCCAGTGTAATGGAGCCAAGTTTGCTGATGATACAAAGATGGGTGGGAAAGCAAATTGTGATACAGCAAAGAAAATCTCAATTCCGGAAGAACAATATGGAAAGGTACAGTGACCCCGACGTGATATAAACACGCAGCCTTCTGATCTGGAGTCAGACACACGACCGTTACACCACGAGGTCTACAGTGCAGTATGCCCATGTTTGTATACATGAAGGTTCCTGAAACGCAGTTTCATTTACCCTTCATTGGTGCAATGAAAGGGCTTTCAAATCCCCGGCCACTCCCACCTTGGGTCAGACAGCATCAGAAGCAGTGCCCACCTGTCACTCACCCTCTCACTCCCGCTTTCATCACCTGCTGCCCGCGGACTGCAGCAAATCCAGTTCATCATCATCATCGGCAGTCCCTCGAAGCGAGGAATTCTTGCTTCCACGCCAAAAAAGGATAAGTTCACAGGTGTTTCAATGATGCACCTAATATTCCAGGTCCCGAACTGCATGTTGAAGGGTGGAAGATGCCTGTGCGTGGATTTTTTTAACGTGTAGTGGCCGTTGCACCCCAGCCATCACACGGGCTTGAAAGAGCGAGGTCTTGGTCAAGTGGCAAGGGTTAACCAAGACGACTGGAGACCAGCTCTGCTGCACGGACCCAGTGCCCACACATATCGCAGTGTGGGCTGTCCCGTGCTGCCCCTGGGTCCCTGGACCAGAACTCACGCCGCCCCTGGACCCCGATCACATCCCTCCACAGTCTCTCGCTGCTCCTGCTGTACATGCCCACGCTCCAATCACCGACCTGGACTTTGATGACATCACTCTTCGCTGGCGTCGCCCTCCTGCACCAGCTCGCGCTGTACCTTGCCGTGGTACACCACCACGCTGCTCCCAGGCCGCCGCTCACCGCTCCTTTTATGACCCCGACCTGCCGCTGGTGTTCTCACGCAGGTCGGGGCCTCCACGCTGCTCCCAGCAAATCCAGTTACACCCCGTGTCACCGCACAATTCTCAGCTGTGATTGTAAGCTGACTATATTTAAAGCTATCGCAGAGGTTGCAAGCAGTGTTCCCTGGTAGTCTAGTGGTTAGCATTTGGTGCTCTCACTGCCGTGGTCTGGGTTTGTTTCCTAGTCAGGGAAAGCATTTTTACAGAGCAAGTTGACAAAAATAATTCAAATCTGCGAAATACTGAATAATTGTTTCAATCATCATTAATCCACCCACATGTGTTGCACACTGAAGAAAATTCAAATATGTTAGCTGAGCGACTGTCGAATTTAATAACTTTTCATACAACTGGAGAATCAGAGGAAAAACAGGATATTCGGCCCATAGTACCAAATATATAGCCCATAGTACAAGAGTAAGGAAGTCTTGCTACAATTGTACAGGCCCTGGTGAGACCACACCTGGAGTACTGCGCACAGTTTTGGTCTCGTTATTTGAGGAAGGATACACTTGCCTGGGAGGTGGTACAACAGAGGTTCACCAGATTGATTCCTGGGATGAGAGGACTTCTTATGTTGAGAGAATGTGTAGAATATGCCGATACTCTCTGGAGTTTAGAAGAATGAGAGGTGATCTCATTGAACCGGACAATATTCTGAAAGGGATTGACAGTGTAAATGTTACGAAGCCTGGCTAGCCCAGTCGGTAGAGCATGAGACTCTTACTTGCAAGGTGGTGGGATCGAGCCCCAACATTGGACGATAACTTTTCTGTTGCTTTCAGAGGAAAACATCATTAATGAACCCATGAGCTTCTTTTGCACAATGAAAAGAATGCGAACTGAGGGACAGTTGATAATTTAATCAAATAATGAAAGCAGCGCCTGAGATAAATCCGCCGTCCTTACTGTTCGATGCTGAAGTTGCAAGTTATTACTCTGGAACGTTTCAGACCGGGCACTTATTCACCATTGCTGGAAGGCCCAGTGACCGGGATATTCTCTCCCCCGGGGTTTTCCTGAGCCTGTGCTCGTTGCACGGTGAGCTTTTGCCTGGATCCGAGGTAGCTTGCATCCCAGGGATGGACAATAACCCTCTGAGCTCTGGAACTCGGGAAGAGCGAATAATTAATGAGTTGTTTTCAGGTTTTAAATGCAACTCAGAGCTGCTGGTATAAACCGATCGTGCTGTTTCACAGAATGAAATAAATGTGAATAGAGATTGCTGAAACTTCAATAACTGAACTTCAATAATTCATGAAACTTTTATCCTTGAAGATGGTTTATCCCCGATCTGATTTTACACAATCTGTATTTGAGGAGACTGGTTTTAAAATGTTCTTTGCTCATGCAACAATGTGTCCAAAACAGCTTTTATTCAATTTTATTGCAGACAAGTTTTTGCTTGAGAAATAATGTTTCTGCCCAGGCTTGAACCAGGAACTTTTCACATGTGAGGCAAATGTGATAACCACAACACGACAGAAACTGCTGCTTAGCTCAGCGCCCAGAGAGGAGTGTTCAGCAACAAGTTGAAATGCTCAAACACTTTCTTTGCAAAAAGTTCCTTTCACAAACATTTCTCTGACCTGAACTGCACCAAACAACAATGTTCTCCTTTCAAAGTCATTAAACTCCCCAATTTCCGCCTCTGCAATTTTACGGACAAGGACTGAAAGCGCTTTGCGATCAGAAAATTGCAGGAAACCCCTGTGGTTAATGACAGGGCTTTTGATGGTTGATTTCCACACACCTTGTGTTATGTATTTAACCATTGGCAACCTGTATCACACCACCACCAGAGGGCCTACCTGTTGGAGTCCCAAGGGATCCCATGAGGTACCTGCACTCTGGAGTCTTACTACAGGAGCTAAGGTCACACTTACTCATTGTTCACAGGACTCAGTTTCATCCTTTATTATGTGCGTATCAATTGGCGACGAGACAATGAACAACCACGCAACAGTTGGTATCCTGGAGGAGTTCTCAGAAGTGGACGATTGCGAAGACTTCGTGGAGAGACTCAACCAATACTTCGTGGCCAACGAGCTGGAAGGGGACGAGAACACTGCCAAATGAAGGGCGATCCTCCTTACTGTCTGTGGGGCAACAACCTATGGCCTCATGAAGAATCTTCTAGCTCTGGTGAAACCAACAACTAAATCCGATGAAGAAACGCGTACGCTGGTCCGCGAGCATCTAAATCCAAAAAAAAGCGTTCTGATGGCGAGGTATCGGTTCGACACGTGCCAACGGTCTGAGGGCCAGGAAGTGGCGAGCTATGTCGTCGAATTAAGGCGCATCGCAGGACATTGCAAATTTGACGGATTCCAAAACGAATGCTGAGAGACTTTTTGTGCTTGGCATTGGCCATGAGGTAGTCGTTCACAAACTGTTGACTGTTGAAACTCAGAATCTGAGCAAAGCCATAACGATAGGTCAGACAATTTCCACCAGTTCCTTTAAACCCAATAACATAATTTATTTCTGGTGGACTGGATGGAGGAACATGATCCATGTAAAAAATTGTTATTACATGAAATTAATGTTCCTAAAAGTATTGGAGTGGGAACTCACTGGATAGCAGCACAGCTGGCAATGTTTGCAGAATATATTCGTGCAGCCAAAACGCACAATGACAACCTGGAACTGTGAGGCACCGAATCGTCGGGGAAAAAACAGTTAAATGCTTTGGTCTTGAACCACCAACTTTTTGATTAATAGCCAAACACACTGACCGATTGCGCAACAGAGACTAACTTAAATGTAGATTGCAAGACATCCCAAACCAGGGTGTCAGTCAGTTAAAGCTTCAGATTGCTCCGACCGGGATGGAACTTGTCCACTCTAAGTTGTACTTTTCCCAAATAAAGGGTGGGACATCCATTGTGGATGTGTGGAAGCAGTCTGGTCCCGCACACTGCAGACACTTCAATGTCACCGCCAACCAGCTCTCCCACAACCGGTGTGATCTATCTTCCAGCCTTCCGGTGCCTTGTCTGTGACGAAGTATTCCGATTGTCCCAAAGCCGGTCTTATGTTTTAGTTCCTTTTCATCTCCTGACTGCGGATATTCCTGTGATTAAACCCGGACAAAATGCTGACAGGGACAGTTGGATTCATCATATCTTCACTTGGTGAAATTTCAAAGATTGAAAGCGATGCACATCAACCCCAAACCTCGTCACCTACTCGCTAACCGCGACACGCTGCTCCCGTGAGATGGAAGCCCAGTTGCTGTTTCAAGCTTGAATGCAGGTACAAGCAGAACTCATTCAAAGAAAGTCCAAGTCCCTGAGGCACCTGATTATTTGCACCAAACTCCTTCGCAAAGAGTTGAGGTTTGTGTGGGGTGATTTGGTCACATCTTTCCCCACACGACAACAGTTCAAACATAACTCAACGACTGTAAGGCGTTTTGGGGCGACATGAGTTCCTGAAAGGCACTGCAGAAATGCAAGTCCTTCTTTGCAAAAGTTCGATGTAATTGAAAAATTCGCGGCAGAATAATGGGCTTGGCCGCGATCTCTCGCAAATTTCAATTAACAAGCCAGAAACGAGAATCATACCCCTTGACCAAAGAGCTAACTTTTTGACAAACCTGGTGATCAGGTGTAACTTTTATAAAAGCATTTTTTGTGTGTAGCTATTCTTGGCAGAAGGAGCACATGGGACCGAATCAGTGACTTTGCTTTTTCGACCTGTCTTCTGAAGTGCCGCACCATCCCACTCCGACAGTCAATGAGCTGTTGGGACGTTCGTGTATCCAGGTTGTGGGTGGCCACTCCGAGCGCAGCAGAGGGGTTTCTGCATTAGTTCTGGGTGGGGACAGTATTTCCCCTTCTCTCTTCCTCTTGTCTCTATCTCTCTGCTTTGTTTTCTGTATTTATTCCCCCGCCATCTTTTTATTTTTTTAAAAGGGAACAAAAGATGAAGTGAGCGACACTCTGGAACAATTTCTCTCACTCAAAGATATCTATTTAGTGAAGTGAAATAAAGAGCAATTAAAGATTAAGGGAGAAGCCACTGTCGCCCTTTTGACAGAAGAATGAACTCGCCCATGGCTGTTCATCCACAGCAAGTTTAAACATAATCTTCCTGCACGGGATACTTCCGCGCGGAAAGCAAACGTGATAACGGCTCCACTGCGGAAACCGCTCTGACCAGAAGTACAGCAGAGGGCAGCTGACCAGTGAATGCCTTCTGTGCTGATCGGGAATGTGTTGGCTCACCTTAAACAACTTCTGTCCCTCACTGACAGCTGTCAGTCCTTCTCCTCCGCTGCCCTTTACACAAACATGTCACTGATCCCCACCCACCTCCCCACATCCCCATCGTGTTATCTTCCATGTTAGCACAGTGGGGCCGCGGAGGCACCTACTCTCTCCCCGCGGTTAGTGAACTCAGTCAGTCTGTAAAATTAAAGTGGAACAAGTGTCCCGCAAAGGGCAGGGGAAGGAAGAGAGTCTGTAACCTGGGTTTAATTGTTTGTCAAAGGCTACCCGTCCTGTTGTGTATTTCCAGCAGTTTCCTACTTTCACAGGTGGAGATACCGGGGCTGGACCATGCTCCTAAAATACAATGAGGTCGGGATAAAAGTTCCTCACATACTCAGGGCAAAATAAATTATTGCAGTTCTACAATGGATTAAATAATGATGTTTAAATCAATGAATCTTTTTTTCCACATGAGATGCATGTAACTCTTTCTTATAAGGTTTTAATTTTGATGGAAGTGCAATTTCCCTGGCCGGAAATCGACCCAGGGCCGCGGTGGTGAGAGCGCCGAATCCTAATCACTGGACCACCAGGGAACGCTGCATTGCTGCATCGCTGCATCGTAATGCTTAGTGTCATTATTGTCCTTTTCAATCCACTTGTTTCACACCGAAACACATCGTAACCTTGATCTGAATTCAACGCCACGTAGTTCTTTGAAATCACCTTTAAATGTTTGGGTCAAACCACTCCTGATACCACCGAAAAACAGCTTTGATTCCAGGTCAGGGCAGTAACTTTTGTAACACTCTTTTTAAATTCAAACGTTATAAAATTGACGACATGCAGCTAATGTGAAAAAATAAGAATTCTTTTAATCACCATTAATTAACCGATAGCGTTTTCAGAATAAAAGAAATAATAACATAGTTACATAGGGACAGTAGTATCTTCAATCATTCATTTTCTCTTTACATGTGATGAACTTTTATCCCGATCTCATTTACATGCTGTATTTTATGAGAATAGTTGAAAATTAAAAGTGTTTATGACCCAGTTGTAAAACCATTGATTGTGTGTGTGTCTATTCTTGATAGGAGGAGCACTTGAGACCGAAGTTCCAGTTCGATATATGTATCAACAGAATCAATTTCCACCAGTTTCTTGAAACCCAATAACTTCATTTATTTCTCGTGGACTGGATGGAGGAAAATGATCCATGTAAAAAATTGTCATCGTTACATGAACGTAAAACTGAGAAATGTATTGGAGTGGGAACTCACTGGATAACAGCACAGCTGGCAATGTTTGCAGAATATATTCGTGCAGCCAAAACGCACAATGACAACCTGGAACTTTGGGGGAAAAAAGTTAAAGGCTTTATCCCTGGGTGAGCTTGAACCACCAACTTTTCAATTAACAGCCAAACGCGCTAACCCATTGCGCCACAGAGACTGACACATACATTTGTTGCAAGACATCCAAAACCAGGGTGTCTGTCAATTAAAGCTTCAGATTGCTCCGACCGGGATGGAACTTGTCCACTCAGTTGTACTTTTCCCAAATAAAGGGTGGGACATTCATTGTGGATGTGTGGAAGCAGTCTGGTCCCGCACACTGCAGACACTTCCATGTCACCGCCAACCAGCTCTCCCACAACCGGTGTGATCTACCTTCCAGCCTTCCGGTGCCTTGTCTGTGACGAAGTATTCTGATTGTCCCGAAGCCGGTATTAGGTTTTAATTCCTTTTCTGCTCCTGACTGCGGATATTACTGTGATTAAACGTAAACAAAATGCTTACAGAGATCTTCAGATAGACGAACAAATCACATTGTATTTTTCGAGGATGTAACCAGGAGGGTTGATGAGGGCAGTGGTATGATGTAATGTATATGCACTTTAGCAAAGCTTTTGATACGGTCGCACTTGGCAGACTGGTTACGAATGTAAAAGCCCATGGGATTCAAGGGCAAACTGCAAGTTGGGTCCAAAATTTGTTCAGAGGCAGGAATCAAAGCGTAATGGTTGATGGGTGATTTTGTGAACCAATGGGGTTCCGCAGGGCTCAGTGCTGGGTCCCTTGCTTTTTGTGGTACACATCAATGACTTGGACTTAAATGTTGAGGGTATGAGTAAGAAGTTTGCAGATGACACTAAAACAGGCTGAGTGCTTGATAATGAAGAAGAAAGTGGCGGACTACAGGAAGATATCAATGGACGTCTCAAGGTGCTTTGCAGCCAATGAAGTACTTTTTGAAGGGTGGTCACTCTTGTAATGTGGGAGACACAGCCGCCAATTTGCACACGGCAGGCTCCTATAGGCAGCAGTGTGATGATGACCAGATCATCTGTCTCTGTTATGTTGATTGAGGGATAAATATTGACCAGGACACGAATCCTGGCCACATTGATCCTCCCACCACTTCACACTGTTCTCCGAGGGACCAGCGCGATGATACGAAAACAACAAGCGAAGTTGGTAAGCTATCCATGCAGTCCATCGGAATCCAGCCACACCACCTTATACCACGGGTAACATCTCTCCATGGATTCTGGAATCTGGATCAACAAACCATAATCCCATCTTATAAGGAATTCCGGGAGGTGCTTCAAGCTTTATTCCATATATGTGAACAGTTTTAAGGTATTTAAACAAATACCGACGTTTTTGAGATGGGCGTCTGGGTGACGTCATTAAAACCCTGGTCATCATTTTGGAGCATGAGCAGGAACATCGGCAGGGCCCAGGTACAGAGGAGTGGGAAGATCGGGGCGGTGAGCGGCGAGTGTTTGTGGCGAGATGCGGTGAATGTTTATGGTGGAGGTGCAGCAACAGATCGTGGAGGAGGTGTGACAGATGGGGGTATGGGGCTCAGAAGAGCCGAGGGCCCAGGGGCAGCACGGGCCAGCCCACACTGCGATTATGTGTGCGCGCTAGGTCCATGCAGCAGAGCTGGTCTCCTGTTGTCTTGGTTAACCCTTGCCACTGGACCAAGACCCAGCTCTGTCAAGCCCATGTGGTGACTGGTGTGCAACGGTCACCACACGTTAAAAAAATCCACACAAAGGCATCTTCCACCCCCTCAATTGGAGTTCAGGACTGGAACATCGGGTTCTTCATCGAAACACCTGTGAACTCATGGAAGCAAATCGTCCTCGATCGAGGGACCGCCTATGATGATGATGATCAATGTACTGGTCAGGTGGGCAGAACTGTGGTAAATGGAATTTAATCCAGATAAGTGTGAGGTAATGCATTTGGGGAGGTTTAACAAGGCAAGGGAATACACATTAAATGGTACGACACTGAAAAGTGTAGAGGAATAAAGTGACTTTGGAGTGCAGGTCCACAGATCCCTGAAGGTAGCAGGCCAGGTAGTTAATGTGGTTAAGAAGGCATATCGAATACTTGCCTTTATTAGTCAAGGCATGGAATACAAGAGCAAGGAGGTTATGCTTGAACTGTACAAAACACTGGCTACACCACAGCTGGAGTACTGCGTGCAGTTCTGGTCACCACATTACAGGAAAGATGTGATTTCACTGGAAAGGGTGCAGAGGAGATTTACTAGAATGTTGCCTGGTCTGGAGAATTTTGGCTATGAGGATCGTTTGGAGATGCTGAATCTGTTTTCTTTGTAACAGAGGCTTCTGAGCGGAGACCTGATTGAGGTGTATAAAATTGAGGGGCCTGGATAGAATGGATAGGAAGGTCCTGTTTCCCTTGGCAGAGGGGTCAACAACCAGGGGGCATAGAATTAAAGTAATTGCGGGAGGTTTAGAGGAGATATGAGGGGACATTTCATCACCCAGAGGGTGGTGGGGGTCTGGAACTCAAGCCTGAAAGGGTGGGAGAGGGAGGGAACCTCACCACATTTAAAAGATACGTGGATGTGCACTTAAAGTGCCGCAATCTACAGAGCGATGGACTGAGAGCTGGAAAGTGGGATTAGGCTGGATAGCTCTTGGTCGGCCGGCGGGGTCACGATGGGCCGAAATGGCCTCACTCTATGCTGAATCTTTCTGATTCTATGATTCTATTAATATCGATATATATATATATAAAATATATACCATTATCGTAATTTTTCCTTGGTGGTCGAGTGGTTAAGATCCCGAGCACTAACCCTCTTTCTGACCAGCTGAGATTTCCAGCAATTCTGTTTTTATTTGTGATTTATGGATTGAGTCGGCACAACTAGAGCTTTCTGATCCAGAAGATTCGGGGGTTGCGTTAGTTTGGGAGTTTAACGACTTTGAAAGGAACATTTTTGACTTGTGCAGCTTCGGTCAGAGAAATGTTTGTGAAATGATTTTTTCACAGAACGGGATTCAGAATTACACCTTCTGGCTTAACACTTCTCTCTGGGCTGGAAATTAAGCAGCAATTTCCGTAGTGTAGTGGTTATCACGTTTGTTTCACACACAAAAGGTCCCGAGTTCGAGCCTGGGTGGAAATATCATTTTAGAATATATTTGCTGTGAATTAAATTGAACAAAAGTACCACCGTTCCTTGTCTTATGAGAATGAACATTTTAAAGCAATCTTCTAAAATGCAGAGTGTGTTATGTCAGATACGGTGTAAAATGTCATCGATGATTAAAGCTCCTGAAATTCTTACAGTTCAGTTATTGAAGTATCGACTGTCCCTCAGTAACCATTCAGCAAAACAATCTGGGCGGGAACATAAACTTGCTGTGGATGAACAGTCGGAGGAGAGTTTAGTTTCCTGGCAAATGCTGCCTGACCTGCTGAGATTTCCAGCATTTGCTGTTTTTATTTGCTATTTATTCTCCTGGCAAAGGACATTTGCTCTTTATTTCACTTCAATAAATAGATAACTTTCAGTGAGAGAAAACGGATCCACCGTGTGAGGCCAACGTGATATCCGCTACACTGCAGCCTATCAAAGGGTGAGAAACCACTGAATATAAAGGATGAGCTCACAAATATAAAGGGGCACTGCAGTCTGGTCAACGTCAAACCCTCCTTTCTTATTCAGCAGAGGCATGAACGGGAGACAGACGCCACAAAATTAAATTTAAGACAAAAATACAAGTAACACTTCCAAATCTTTTCACTGTAAAATTCTTGCACTTTATTTGAAATCTTACTGCGTTGAATCTGACAAATGAGCACCGTTGGATTTTATCTTCACTACTGATTCTATTTTCTTTGCAATGTAGGAATAACATCCTTGCGATCCCTGACTCGGGCGATGACATAGTCGAGCAGGTGCCAGTGTTTGGAGTGAGGTTGTTGCCACAATGACTTGTATTTCTCACACTGGCAGAATAAGTTGTTGGTGATGACAAGTTCATGTTCTAGACATTTTGTCAGGAGTAGGGTACCGCTGGAGTTGGCTTTCCCTACCCACTCTCTGCAAATCACGCCTCCCCATAGGGCTGTGTCCTTGCTGACCCTGGCATTGAAGTCACCGAGAAGGATCAGTTTGTCACCCACGAGGAAAAGAGTGTTTGAAGACGAGTCCCTCAAAACTGCCACCAAGCTCATGGTCTACAGGGCTGTAGTAATACCCGCCCTCCTGTATGGGTCAGAGACATGAACCATGTACAGTAGGCACCTCAAGTCGCTGGAGAAATACCACCAACGATGTTTCCGCAAGATCCTACATAAACCCAGGGAGGACAGACGCACCAACATTAGTGTCCTCGACCAGGCCAACATCCCCAGCATCGAAGCACTGACCACGCTTGATCAGCTCCACTGGGCAGGCCACATAGGCCACAAAACCTCCATACGCCAGACACAAGTGTCCCAATGCAAGCGCTCCACTCGGAACTCCTTCACGGCAAATGAGCCAAAAGTGGGCAGCGGAAACATTGCAAGCATACCTGCAAAACCTTCCTGATAAAGTGCAACATCCCCACCGACACCTGGGAGACCCTGGCCAAAGACTGTCCTCAGTGAAGGAAGCGCATCCGGGAGGGCGCTGGGCATCTTGAGTCTCGTCTCCAAGAGCATGCAGAAATCAAGCGCAGGCAGCTGAAAGAGTGTGCGGAAAACTAGTCCCACCCACCCCTTCCCTCAACAACTATCTTCCCCACCTGTGACAGAGACTGTGATTCTAATATTGGACTGTTCAGACTCCTAAGAACTCATGTTAAGAGTAGAAACATAGAAATATAGAAACATAGATATTTACAGAGCAGAAGGAGGCCATTTCGCCCCATTGTGTCCGCGCCGGTCGACAAAGAGCCACATGGCCCTCGGTCAGCAGCCCTAAAGGTTACATATAAACCTATGAACAATGACGGAAAGGCAAAGAGCACCCAGCCCAACCAGTCTGCCTCACACAACTGCGACACCCCTTCTAATGAAACATTCTGCACTCCACCCCAACCGGAGCCATGTGATCTCCTGGGAGAGGCAGAAAACCAATCAAAAACCCAGGCCAGTTTAGGGAGAAAAAATCTGGGAAAATTCCTCTCCGATCCATCCAGGCGATCGAACCTAATCCAGGAGATCACCCTGGCTATATTCTATTCTCTGCAGTACATACCATTATATCTGCACCATCCAACAAAAGGTTATCCAATCTAATCCCAATTACCAGCTCTAGGTCTGTAACCCTGCAAATTACTACACTTTAAGTGCCCATCCAACCATCTCTTAAAAGTGGTGAGGGTTTCTGCATCCATCACTCTTCCAGGCAGCGAGTTCCAGATCCCCACAACCTTCTGAGTAAAGAAGCTCCCCTTCAAATCCCCTCTAAACCTTCCAACAACCAAATTAAAACTATGCCCCCACGTAATAGACCTCTCCACCAATGAAAATAGACCCTTACTATCCACTGTATCCAGGCCCCTCAATATTTTGTACTCCTCAATGAGGTCTCCTCTCAACCTCCTCTGTTCCATTGAGAACAAACCCAGCCTATCCAATCTGTCCTCATAACTAAGATTCTCCATTCCAGGCAGCATCCTAATAAATCTCCTCTGCATCCTCTCCAGTGCAATGACGTCCTTCGTATAATACGACGACCAGAACTGCACACAATACTGCAGCTGTGGTCTAACCAATGTATTATACAATTTAGGCATAACCTCCCTGCTCTTATATTCAATGCCTCGGCCAATAAAGGCAAGCATTCTGTATGCCTTCTTAACCACCTTAACCACCTGGCCTGCTATTTTCAGTGATCCATGGACAAGCACTCCATGTCCTTTTGTTCATCTACACTATTCAGTGGCCTACCGCTTAATGTGTATAACCTTCCCTTATTAGACATCCCAAAGTGCATCACCTCACACTTCTCTGAATTAAATTACATTTGCCACTGCTCTGCCCACCTGACCAGTAGATTGATATCGTCCTGCAGCCCATGACTTTCCTCTTCATTATCAACCACACAATCAATTTTAGAGTCGTTTGCAAACTTCTTAAACATACTTCCTATATTCAAATCTAAATCATTGATATATACCACAAAAAGCAAGGGACCTAGGACTGAGTCCTGTGGAACCCCATTGGAAACATCCTTCCAGTCACAAAAACATCCATCAATCATTACCCTTTGTTTCCTACCTCCAAGCCAGTTTTAGATCTAACTTGCCACTTTGCCCTGTATCCCATGGGCTTTAACCTTTATGACCAGTCTACCATGTGGGGCCTTATCAAAAGCTTTGCTAAAGTTCATATATACTACATCGTATGAACTACCCTCATCGACCCTCTTGGTTACCTCCTCAAAAACTTCAATCAGGTTAGTCAGACATGATCTTCCTTTAACACATCTGTGCTGACTGTCCTTAATTAATCCTTGTCTTTCCAAATGCAGATTTCTCCTGTCTTTCAGGATTTTTTCCAATAATTTTCCCACCACTGAGGTTAGGCTGACAGGCCTGTAATTACTCGGCCTATCCCTTTCTCCCTTCTTAAACAAGGGTACTACATTAGCAGTCCTCCAATCCTCCGGCACAATGCCCAGATCCAAAGAGGACTGGAAAATGATGGTCAAGGCCTCTGCTATTTCCTCTTTTATTTTGCTCAACAGCCTGGGATGCATTTCATCCGGGCCTGGGGACTTATCTACATTCAAAGCTGCTAATGCCCTTAATACCTCCTCTCTCACTGTACTTATTTTATCCAGAATATCACACTCCTCCTCGACAGCAGTATCTGCATTGCCCCTTTCCTTTGTGAAGATAGATGCAAAGTATTCATTAAGAACCCTCCCAACATCTTCCGCCTCCACACACAGATTACTCTCATGGTCTCTAATAGGCCCCACCCTTTCTTCAGTTACCCTCTTACTCTTAATATATTTATAGAATATCATAGAGTTTTCCTTATTTTTACGAGCCAAAAATTTCTCGTGCTCTCTCTCAGCATTCCGAATATCCTTTTTAATTTTGTCTCCTAACTTTCTATGTTCCTCGAATGATTCTATAGTATTTAGCCATTGATATGTGATATAAGTATCCCTTTTTTTCTTAATCCTCCCCTATAAGTCCCTAGACATCCAGGAGGCTCTAGAATTATATTTCCCAGCCTTTTTCTTTAAGGGCACATGTTTGGCCTGAGCATTCCGGATCTCCTCCTTAAATGCCTCCCACTGTTCCGACACTGATTTACCCACAAGCAGCTGTTTCCAGTCCACTATGGCCAAATCACTCCTTAATTTAGCAACATTAAGCTTTTCCCAAATTCGGAACTTTTATCCAGGCCTATCGTGGTCCTTATCCATAACCAACTTGAATCTGACTGAATTATGGTCACAGGCACCCAAGTGTTCTCCCACTAATACCCCTTCAACCTGCCCAGCTTCATTCCCCAAAACGAAATCAAGACCGCCCCCTCTCGTGTTGGGCTTGCTACATACTGACTAAAAAAGTTCTCTTGAATGCATTTCAAGAATTCCGCATCCTCTATACCCTTCATAATAAATTTGTCCTAATCAATATTTGGATAGTTAAAATCCCCCAATACTACTAACCGATGGATTTTGGACTTCACAGCTATTTGCATACATATTTGCTCCTCTATCTCCCTCCCACTGTTTGGGGGTCTATAATACACGCCCAGCAGTGTGAATCTAACTACAGAATCTGCGATCACGAGGGCTCTTTTGTCCTTCGTCCTTTCCCCCTGTGCAGCTGAGCCACCCGTGGTGCCTTGGAATTGGCTCTGGCTGTACTTCCCAGAGGCACCACCGTCCTCACCGATACTCAGAATTGAATATTGGTTTGAAAGCATGTTGGACGCACGGGGGGGGGCTCCTGCACTACCTGCCTAGCACACTTACTATATCTGGTGGTCACACACTTCCCCTCCATCTGCACACCTTCAAGCTGCGGGGTAACCACCTCCTGAAACGTGCTATCCACGTAGCTCTCAGCCTCGTGGATGCACCTTACTGACTCCACCTGCTGCTCCAGCTCCAAAACGTGGGGCTCGAGTAGTTGAAGCTGGAGATACCTCCTGCTCACAGGGTTGTCTAGGCTGTGCGAAAGTCCAGGACTTCCCACATGTCGCAGGATGTGCACTCCACGGGACTGAGCTGCACTGCCATCCCTCTCGTTACCCTTATCTAGTTTAAAATCTATTCAAAAAGAAGTAATAACAGAGAGCTACTCACCTCACTGACCTCTGTGACCTCCGGAGCACACCGACCTCTGTGGCCTCCCGATCTCTCGGCCTCCGATCTCACAACATAAAAGAAATAGAGAAAAGAGAGTTACTTACCGACTCACCGACCTCAGGACCTTATCGACTCACTGACCTCAGGTCATAACCGACTCACCGACCTCAGGGTCTGACCGACTCACCGACCTCAGGACCTTACCGACTCACCGACCTCAGGGTCTGACCGACTCACCGACCTCAGGACCTTACCGACTCACCGACCTCAGGGCCTGACCGACTCACCGACTTCAGGGCCTGACCGACTCACCGACCTCAGGGCCTTACCGACTCACCGACCTCAGGGTCTGACCGACTCACCGACCTAAGGGTCTGACCGACTCACCGACCTCAGGGTCTGACCGACTCACCGAACTCAGGGTCTGACCGACTCACCGACCTCAGGCCCTTACCGACTCACCGACCTCAGGGTCTGACCGACTCACCGACCTCAGGGTCTGACCGACTCACCGACCTCAGGGTCTGACCGGCTCACCGACCTCAGGTCCTTACTGACTCACCGATCTCAGGGCCTGACCGACTCACCGACCTCAGGGTCTGACCGACTCACCGACCTCAGGGTCTGACCGACTCACCGACCTCAGGGTCTGACCGACTCACCGTTCTCAGGGTCTGACCGACTCACCGACCTCAGGGTCTGACCGACTCACCGACCTCAGGGTCTGACCGACTCACCGACCTCAGTGTCTGACCGACTCACCGACCTCAGGGTCTGACCGACTCACCGACCTCAGGGCCTTACCGACTCACCGACCTCAGGGTCTGACCGACTCACCGACCTCAGGGCCTGACCGACTCACCGACCTCAGGGCCTGACCGACTCACCGACCTCAGGGCCTGACCGACTCACCGACCTCAGGGTCTGACCGACTCACCGACCTCAGGGTCTGACCGACTCACCGACCTCAGGGTCTGACCGACTCACCGACCTCAGGGTCTGACCGACTCACTGACACCAATATAAATGCAATTTGTTCTCATTTGTAAATCAATTTAACAATTGCAGTGAAGGGATATTTGAACTGAATCTTTACCATATCTGAACTTAGGCTGTGTCATTGCATAAATACAGGGGTTTGTGCAGCAACCCAGGAGTTGAAGCATGAACCTTAACTCCCGTACCAACACAGGTAGATACACAGCCTCATATCCCAGGTAGACCATTCGCCAATAAATACAATATCTCATATATAGCGTCCACGGTCACTGGGACACTCCCCGCTGACGGGACTCTGGAGCCGGCTGTGGGCTCTGTTAGTCACCTGATGGTTAAAGCATTGAACAACAAGACCAACAGAAATGGAATGCATGCATTTAAAATAAAATGAATGAATTCAATTGCGCCCCAAACTTTTCCCTCTGCAAACCACAATTGAGTGATGAGCCAGTATCTACTCGTGTACATAAAGTCGCAGCAAGTATTGTTTAAAGAGAAAGGAACAGTAATTGTTGCTATAACCACCAGGGCCGTTTTCTCCACACAGTATTTAGTTTTCAGCTTCTGGCAGCAAATGGCGATATATCCATCAACGGTGAAACTGAGGGGGAACCATACGGAACAGTCTGTGACTGCGTGAAGCAGGGCAGCGTGGGTATTGCACACTGGGATTGACCACACGAACAGGAACTCTGTATAATAAACAGCAGGGATATGTCTCAGCATCATATCGATGGTAATGACCAGTAGATCCGCCGTTGCCATGGCCACTGGGGAGCGAGTGAGACAGCTGGAGACAGCTTTTTCTCTTTATCACCACACTCAGTCACTCTGTATCATCTGCTGCACTCTGTTACATTTCTATCTTCATCGGCTGAGGTTTCTCTCTATCACTGTACGTAGTCACATCTCACCCATTCTCCCTCCGCTGCTGTTATTTTCTGTCGCTCCCTGTGCTCAGTTAGACCTCTCTCTATATACCTCTACTGGTGCCACCCTGTATCACCCACATTTTCTCATAGCCTTCTGCTGGTTTATCTCGGTATCACTCATTGTATTCAGTTGCATCGTTATCGATATCCCTTTGCTGATACCTCGCTCTGTCTTTGTACTCAGTTGCATCTATCTCTATCTCCCTCTGCTGGTCTCTCTCTGTATCCAATATCAGTGACTCATCATCATAGGCAGTCCCTCGAAATCGAGGAAGACTTGCTTCCACTTCAAAAGTGAGTTCTCAGGTGACTGCACCGTCCAATACGGGAATTACAGTCTCTGTCACAGGTGGGACAGACAGTGGTTGAAGGAAAGGGTGTGTTGGGAGTCTGGTTTGCCGCACGCTCCTTCCGCTGCCTGCGCTTGTTTTCTGCATGCTCTCGGCGACGAGACTGGAGGTGCTCAGTGCCCTCCCAGATGCTCTTCCTCCACATTGACCAGGGACTCCCAGGTGTCAGTGGGGATGTTGCATTTTATCAAGGAGGTTTTCAGTGTGTCCTTGAAATGTTTCCTCTGCCCACCAGCTCATTTGCTGTTAAGGAGTTCTGAATAGAGCGCTTGCTTTGGGAATCTTGTGTCAGGCATGCGAATAATGTAGTCTGCCCAACGGAGCTTGTCGAGTGTGGTCAGTGCTTCGATGCTGGGGATGTTGGCCACATGGAGGGTCAGTGCTTCAATGCTGAGGATGAAGGCCACATCGCGGGTCAGTGCTTCGATGCTGGGGATGTTGGCCACATGGAGGGTCAGTGCTTCAATGCTGGGGATGTTGGCCACATCGAGGGTCAGTGCTTCGATGCTGGGGATGTTGGCCACATGGAGGGTCAGTGCTTCGATGCTGGGGATGTTGGCCACATCGAGGGTCAGTGCTTCGATGCTGGGGATGTTGGCCACATCGAGGGTCAGTGCTTCGATGCTGGGGATGTTGGCCACATCGAGGGTCAGTGCTTCGATGCTGGGGATGTTGGCCACATGGAGGGGCAGTGCTTCGATGCTGGGGATGTTGGCCACATCGAGGGTCAGTGCTTCGATGCTGGGGATGCAGGCCTGATCATTGGTGCGTCTGTCCTCTCAGGGGATTTGCAGGATCTTGCGGAGACATAATTGGTGGTATTTCTCCAGCGATTTGAGGTGCCTGCTGTATATGTGTCTACAGTAGCCACCATCAATGAGTGATGATACCTAGGGATAAAATTTCAATTGGGAATAAGAGCAGTGTAGATGCGATCATGCGGGATGTGGAAATAAACTTTAGATGAAGATGTCCTGGATGCAATTGTCCAAGGAGCAATGATATTGGAGAACGATGGTGTGATCATCGAAGTAGGTTATCACAAAGAGTTCAACGAGGACCAGACATATCGTGCAACATGTTCTCATTTACGGAGGATATTGTTGCTAACTTTGACCTCAGGTGGGCTGAGTGCTGCACTCGTTAGATCTAACCAAGGAAGGAGATGCTGAAGATGGGAGAGTGGAACATGGTGTTGAATGACGATGGATGATGTTGGACCAAATGGAACCATGTTTATAATAACCTGATACCACATCTGACCAACGAGAGCTATTAATTACAATTGTGGCACAAATCCAGTTACGATAAACATAACAGAAGAGCATAAGAAATAGGAGCAGGAGTCGGCCATGCGGACCCTCGAGCCTGCTCTGCCATTTAATACGATCATGGCTGATCTAATCATGGACACAGCTGCACTTCCCTGACCGCTCCCCATAACCCCTTATTCCCTTATCAGTTAAGAAACTGTCCATCTCTGTCTTAAATTTATTCAATGTCCCAGCTTCCACAGCTCTCTGAGGCAGTGAATTCCACAGATTTACAAACCTCTGAGAGGAGAAATTCTTTCTTATAGAAACAGAGAAACATAGAAAATAGGTGCAGGAGTAGGCCATTCGGCCCTTCTAGCCTGCACCGCCATTCAATGAGTTCATGGCTGAACATGCAACTTCAGTACCCCAATACTGCTTTCTCGCCATTCCGCTTGATCCCCCTAGTAGTAAGGACTTCATGTAACTCATTTATGAATATATTTAGTGAATTGGCCTCGACAACTTTCAGTGGTAGAGAATTCCACCGGTTCACCACTCTCTTTGTGAAGAAGTTTCTCCTTATCTCGGTCCTAAATGGCTTACCCCTTATCCTTAGATTGTGTCCCCTGGTTCTGGACTTCCCCAACATTGGGAACATTCTTCCTGCACCTAACCTGTCTGAACCCATCAGAATTTTAATGTTTCTATGAGGTCCCCTCTCATTCTTCTGAACTCCAGTGAATACAAGCCCAGTTAATCCAGTCTTTCTTGATAGATCAGCCCCGCCATCCCGGGAATCAGTCTGGTGAACCTTCGCTGCACTCCCTCGATAGCAAGAATGTCCTTCCTCAGGTTAGGAGACCAAAACTGTACACAATATTCCAGGTGTGGCCTCAACAAGGCCCTGTGCAACTGTAGCAATACCTCCCTGCCCCTATACTCAAATCCCCTCGCTATGAAGGCCAACATGCCATTTGCTTTCTTAACCGCCTGCTGTACCTGCATGCCAACCTTCAATGACTGATGTACCATGACACCCAGGTCTCGTTGCACCTCCCCTTTTCCTAATCTGTCACCATTCAGATAATAGTCTGTCTCTCTGTTTTTACCATCAAAGTGGATAACCTCACATTTATCCACGTTATACTTCATCTGCCATGCATTTGCCCACTCACCTAATCTATCCAAGTCGCTCTGCAGCCTCATAGCATCCTCCTCGCAGCTCACACTGCCACCCAACTTAGTGTCATCCGCAAATTTAGAGATACTACATATAATCCCCTCGTCTAAATCATTAATGTACAGTGTAAACAGCTGGGGCCCCAGCACAGATCCTTGTGGTACGCCACTAGTCACTGCCTGCCATTCTGAAAAGTCCCCATTTATTCCTACTCTTTGCTTCCTGTCTGACAACCAGTTCTCAATCCATGTCAGCACACTACCCCCAATCCCATGTGCTTTAACTTTGCACATTAATCTCTTGTGTGGGACCTTGTCGAAAGCCTTCTGAAAGTCCAAATACACCACATCAACTGGTTCTCCCTTGTCCACTCGACTGGAAACATCCTCAAACAATTCCAGAAGATTTGTCAAGCATGATTTCCCTTTCACAAATCCATGCTGACTTGGACCTATCATGTCACCTCTTTCCAAATGCACTGCTATGACATCCTTAATAATTAATTCCATCATTTTACCCACTACCGATGTCAGGCTGACTGGTCTATAATTCCCTGTTTTCTCTGTCCCTTCCTTTTTTAAAAAGTGAGGTTACATTGGCTACCCTCCACTCGATAGGAACTGATCCAGAGTCAATGGAATGTTGAAAGATGACTGTCAAGGCCACCTCCTTAAGTACTCTGGGATGCAGTCCATCAGGCCCTGGGAATCTCAGATTTAAATGGGCGGCCCCTTATTCTCAGATCATGCCCCCTAGTTTTAGTCTCCCCTATCAGTGGAAACATCCTCTCTGCATCCACCTTGTCAAGGCCCCTCATAATCTTACACGTTTCGATAAGATCCCCTCTCATTCTTCGGAATTCCAATGAGTAGAGGACCAACCTACTCAAACTTTCCTCATAAGGCAACCCCCTCATCTCCGGAATCAACCTAGTGAACCTTCTCTGAACTGCCTCCAAAACAAGTATATCCTGTCTTAAATATGCAAACCAAAACTGCACGCAATATTCCAGGTGTGGCCTCATCAATACCCTGTATAATTCTAGCAAGACTTCCCTGCTTTTATACTCCATCCCCTTTGCAATAAAGGCCAAGATTCCATTGGCCTTCCCGATCACTTGCTGGACCTGCATACTAAACCTTTTGTGTTTCATGTACCAGGACCCTCAGCTCCCGCTGTACTGCAGCACTTTGCAATTTTTCTCCATTTAAATAATAACTTGCTCTTTGATTTTTGCTGCCAAAGTGCATCATCTCACACTTTCCAACATTATACACTTTCTGCTAAATTGTTGCCCACTCACTGAGCCTGTTTATGTCCGTTTGCAGATTTTTTGTGTCCTCCTCACACATTGCTTTTTCTCCCATCTTTGTATCTTCAGCAAACTTGGCTACGTTACACTCTGTCCCATCTTCCAAGTCATTAATATAGATTGTAAATAGTTGGGGTCCCAGCACTGATCCCTGGGGCACACCACTAGTTACTGATTGCCAACCACAGAATGAAGCATTTATCCCTACTCTCTGTTTTCTGTTCATTAGCCAATCCTCTATCCATGCTAATATATTACCCCAACCCCGTGAACTTTTATCTTGTGCAATAACCTTTTATGTGGCACCTTGTCAAATGCTTTCTGGAAGTCCAAATACACCATATCCACTGGTTCCCCTTTATTCATCCTGTTCGTTACATCCTCAAAGACTTCAAGCAAATCTGTCAAACATGACTTCTCCTTCATAAATCCATGCTGACTCTGCCTGAGCGAATTTTGCTTTTCCAAATGTCCTGCTACTGCTTCTTTAATAATGGACTCCAACATTTTCCCAACCACAGATGTTAGGCTAACTGGTCTATATTTTCCTGCTGTTTATCTGCTTCTTTTTTGAAATAGGGGCGTTACATTTGCATTTTTCCAATCTGCTGCGAGCTCCCCAGAATCCAGGGAATTTTGGTAAATTACAACCAATGCATCCACTATCCCTGCCGCTACTTCTATTAAGACCCTAGGATGCAAGCCATCGGGTCCAGGGAATTTATCCGCCTTTAGTCCCATTATCTTACTGAGTACCATCTCCTTCGTGATTGTGATTGTGTTAAGTCCTGCCCCCCCTATAACCCCTTGACTATCCACTGTTGGGATATTGTTTGTGTTCTGCACCGTAAAGATTGATACAAAATATTTGTTCAGAGTTTCTGCCATCTCCATGTTCCCCATTACTAATACCCCGTCCTCGTCTTCTAAGGGACCAACGTTTACTTTAGCCACTCTTTTCCTTTTTACAGACCTATCGAATCTCTTGCTATCTGTTTTTATATTTTATGCTAGTTTAGTTTCATAGTCTAGCTTCCCTTACTTAATCATTTTTTTAGTCATTCTTTCCTGGCTTTTAAAAACTTTCCAATCTTCTGTCCTCCCACTAGTTTTGACCACTTTGTATGCCCTTGTTTTTAATTATTTCTTTAGTTCGCCACAGAGGGCTATCTTTTCTTTTACACTCTTTTCTCCTCACTGGAATATATTTTTCTTGAGAGTTGTGAGATATCTCCTTAAATGTACACCACTGTTCATCATCCGTCCGACACTTAAATCTATTTTCCCAGTCCACTTTAGCCAACTTTGCCCTCATACCTTCATAGTCTCCTTTATTTAAGCTTAGTATGCTGGTTTGAGATCCAACTTTCTCACCCTCCATCTGAATTTGAAATTCAATCATGCTATGTGTTATGCTCGTAATAAAGTATACAACTGAGTATTGTATGCAATGAGTAAGTGTCAGCTTAGCTCCTTTAATTAAACTCCAGAGTGCAGGTACAGCATGGGAGGTCTGCTTATATACAGTGCTCCCAAGGGATGCTGGGATCCCTTGGGACCCCAACAGGTAGGCCCTCTGGTGGTGGTATGATCCAGGTTGCCAAGGGCTACATACATAACATCACTGCTTCCCAAAGTCAATTGTACACTTATTTACAGGGTGAGACGATCTGCGGCTTTTCGCTCTCTTGTCGATCGTCTCGGTACAAATGCAGGTGTGGGTGAGTTGGTTGGTTCTTCACTGGGCTGCTGGGCAGCTGGCCTTGCTGGGCTGCTGGGGATGGTGAGTTCAGCTTCGTGGTCAACCGTGATGTCAGTTGCCACTTGTGTGTGTGTTGGAGGGTCGAAGTTGTTGTTATCCTCGTCGGGTTGCTCGTGGCTGGTTGTGAATCATAATTTGGTTTGGTCCAAATGCTTTCTGCACGTTAGTCCATTGGCCAGTTTGACCTGAAACACCCTACTCCCTTCTTTGGCTATGACAGTGCCAGCAAGTCTTTTGGGACTATGTCCATAGTTGATTACAAATACAGGGTATTTGACTTCAGTATCACGTGACCAGTTTGCGCGATCATGATATATGCTTTGTTGGTGCCACCTGCCCTCGACGTGATCATGGAGATCAGGTTGGACAAGACAGAGCTTTGTTTTGAGCGCCCTTTTTGTGAGCAGCTCGGCTGGGGGAACCCCGGTGAGCGAGTGGGGTCTGGTGCGGTAGCTGAGCAGGACTCGCGACAGGCGGGTCTGCAGGGAGACTTCCGATACACGTTTCAAGCTGGTTTGGACTGTCCGTTCTGCCTGGCCGTTGGATGCGGGCTTGAACGGAGCAGATGTGACGTGCTTGATCTCATTGCGGGTCATGAATTCCTTGAATTCAGCACTGGTGAAACACGGCCCATTGTCGCTGACAAGGACATCCGGCAGGCCGTGTGTGGTAAAGATGGCTCGTAGGCTTTCGATGGTGGCAGTGGACGTGCTTACAGACATTATTACACATTCAATCCATTTTGAATAAGCATCGCAACAACCAAGAACATTTTGCCTAGCAATGAGCCCGCAAAGTCAACGTGGATCCTAGACCACGGTTTGGAGGGCCATGACCACAAACTTATCGGTGCCTCGCTGGGTGAATTGCTCAGTTGAGAGCCAGTGCTGTATTGGCGCACGCACGACTCTAAGTCTGTGTCGATGCCGGGCCACCACACATGGGATCTGGCGATAGCTTTCATCATTACTATGCCTGGGTGGGTACTGTGTAGGTCTTTCTGAGGCAAAACCACGTGATTACCCGAAGGCAGTCCGCCTGTATGAGCATTTCATCATTGCGCCACTGGAACGGCTTGATCTCTTCATGCATCCTGCTGGGACGCTGGACCAGTTCCCATGGAGGACAGTTTTTTTACCAAGGACAGTAAAGGATCTTGGCTGGTCCAGGTTCTGATATGGCGGGCGCAATGGATGAATTTCATTTTCGAATGCATCCATCACCAAGAGCAAGTCTGCAGGCTGTGCCATTTCCACCGCAGTGGTGGGCAATGGTAGCCGACTGAGAGCATCAGCGCAGTTCTCCATGCCTGGTCTGTGGCAGATTATATAGCTGTATGTAGACAGCATGAGCACCCATCTTTGGATGCGGGCAGAGGTATTGGTGTTAATCCCTTTGCTCTCTGAGAATAGCGATATGAGTGGCTTATGCTCAGTTTCTAGCTCAAACTTGAGACCAAAAAGATACTGGTGCATTTTTTTCACCCCGTAAACGCATGCCAGAGCTTCATTTTTCAATCATACTGTAAGCCCTTTCAGCCTTGGACAAACTCCTGGATGCATAGACGACCGGTTGCAATGTTCCCGATCCGTTAGCCTGTTGTAACACACAACCGACCCCGTATGACGACGCATCGCAAGCTAGCACTAATCGTTTCCTGGGTTATACAGAACAAGCAGTTTATTTGAACTTAACAGATTTCTGGTTTTCTCAAAAGCTGCCTATTTTGATTTCCCCCATACCCAGTCATCTCCCTTGTGCAGTAGCACATGTCGGGGTTCTAGCAAGGAGCTTAACCGGGGTAGGAAATTACTGAAATAGTTGAGGAGTCCCAGGAACGACCGCAGCTCCGTCACATTCTCTAGTCTTGGTGCGTTCTTAATGGCCTCCGTCTTGCCATCGCTGGGTCTGATGCCATCTGCCGTGATTCATCTTCCTAAGAACTCGACCAGGAAAACACACTTCGAGCGTTTCAACCTGAGTCCCAACCGATCTAGCCGACTTAGCACCTCTTGCAGGTTCTGCAAGTGTTCGATAGTGTCCCGACCTGTGAACAGTATCGCGTCCTGGAAGACCACGGTGCACGGAAATGACCTTAGCAGTCTCTCCATGTTCCATTGGAAAATTGCCCTGGCCGCCAAATCCCAAACGGGCATCGATTGTAGATGGACAGACCTTTGTGCGTGTTGATGCAGATTCCTCCAGCTCCTGCGTCATGCAGATTGAGCTCAGGTCCAACTTGGTAAATGTCTTTCCTCCAGCCAGGGTTGCAAATAGGTCATCCGCATTGGGTAGCGGGTACTGGTTCTGTAGCGAAAAACGGTTAATCATTACTTTATAGTCCCCACAAATTCTGACCGTGCCGTTGCCTTTGAGAACCAGAACAATCGGACTGGCCCACTCGTTGAACTCCACCGGCGCGATGATGCCTTCTCACTGCAGCTTGTCCAGCTCAATTTCCACTTTTCTCACATCATATATGGCACCGCCTGTGCCTTGTGGAGAATGGGCCGTGTACCGGGAACCAAGTGGATCTGCACCTTCTGCCCTGAGAAACTTCCAATGCCTGGCTCAAACAACGAAGGGAACCTGCTCAGAACCTAGGCACGAGGCATTGTCGTCAGACGAAAACGCCCGGATGTCGTCCCAGTTTCAGCGGATTTTTCCCAGCCAGCTTCTGCCGAATAGTGTGGGGCCATCTCCTGGCATAATCCACAGTGGGAGTTCATGCACTGCTCCATCATAGGAGACTTTTACTTCTGCGCTGCCAATGACAGGGATCAGCTCTTTGGTGTAAGTTCTTAGCTTAGTGTGAATGGGGCTAAGATTGGGCCTGTGTGCCTTTTTCCACCATAGCCTGTTGAAGGTCTTTTTGCTCATGATAGACTGACTCGCACCCGTATCCAGTTCCATGAAGACTACAATTCCGTTCAGTTCAACTTTTAACATGGTCGGTGGACATTTCGTGGTGAAGGTGTGTACCCGGTATACTGCTGCCTCCTTGGTTCGAGTTTCGAGTTCAGCCTTATCCACAATCGATCGATCTTACTCTGCAATGTGGTGGTTTGCAGGGTTTGCAGCTCGTCTGCACATTCACTGGAGGTGTCCCAGTGTTCCACAGCCTTTGCATGCATAGTGTTTGATGGGATTGATGGGCTCGATGATCACCTCCGCAGCGCCAACAAGGTGTTAACTGCCTCGCATTAACGATTGATGGTGAACTCTGGGTTATCTGAGGTCATGCAGCTGCCGGCGTGTACGTTCTGCCATATTTGCTCCTGCCCCAAAGCGATGCTACTTTGTGTACAGTACTAACCGAAACCTCTTATGCTGCGAAATTTGTTTGGTGTTATCGTTGGTGGACATAAATGCCTGGGCTATCGTTATGGCTTTGCTCAGATTCGGTGTTTCAACAGTCAATAATTTGTGTAGGATAACCTCATGGCCAATGCCAAGCAAAAAAAGTCTCTTACCATTTGCTCAAAGAGTCCATCGAATTCGCAATGTCCTGCAAGGCGCCTTAGTTCAGCGACATAGCTCGCCACTTCCTGGCCTTCAGACCGGAGACACATGTAGAACCGATACCTTGGCATCAAAACGCTTTCCTTTGGATTTAGGTGCTCCCGGACAAGCATACACAATTCTTCATAGGATTTAGTTGTTGGTTTCACCGATGCGAGAAGATACTTCATGAGGCCATAGGTTGTTGCTCCACAGGCGGTAAGAAGGATCACCCTTCGTTTGGCAGCGCTCACGTCCCGTTCCAGCTCGTTGGCCATGAAGTATTGGTCGAGTCGCTCCATGAAGGACTCCCAATCGTCCCCTTCTGAGAATTTCTCTAGGTTAGCAACAGTTCTTTGCATTTTCGAGTGGTTGTTCGTTATCTTGTCGCCAATTGTTATGCTCATAATAAAGTGATACAACTGAGTACTGTATGCAATGAGTAAGTGTGACCTTAGCTCCTTTAAGTAAACTCCAGAGTGCAGGTACAGCATGGGTGGCCTGCTTATATGCAGTGCTCCCAAGGGATGCTGGGAGCTCTTGGGAGTCCAACAGGTATGCCCTCTGGTGGTGGTATGGTACAGGTTGCCAAGTGTTACATATATAACACTATGCTCACTCAGTCCAAGGAGATCCTTTATTAGGAGATTGTTTATTAATCCTGTCTCATTGCACAGGACCAGATCCAACATAGACTGCCCCCTGGTTGGTTCCGTTACATACTGCTCAAGGAACCCGTCCCTTATGCACTCTATGAACTCTTCCTCAAGGCTACCCTGACCAATTTGATTTGTCCAATCAATATGGAGGTTAAAATCACCCATGATTATTGCTGTTCCCTTTTGACAAACCCACATTATTTCCTAGTTTATACTTCGACCAACAGAGATGCTACTGTTCGGGAGCCTATAGACTAGGCCCACCAGTGACTTTTTCCCCTTATTATTCCTTTTCTCCAATCAAACTGTTTCAACATCCTGATCATTTGAGCCAATATCATTTCTCACTATTGCAGTGATTCCATCCTTTATCAATAGAGCTACCCCACCTCCTTTTCCTTTCTGTCTGTCAAATACCCCTGAATATTTAATTCCCAGTCCTGGTCACCTTGGAACCATGTCTCTGTAATGGTTATCAGATCATACCCATTTGTATCTATTTGTGCCATCAACTCATCAATTTTGTTACGAATGCTAGGTGCATTTAGAAAAAGTGACTTTAAATTTGTTTCTTTACTCTTTTTCCTGCTTGTTTCCTCTCTCTTTCAAACTCACTTTCTTTATTTTTGCTTTCTAATTCCAGCGTTACTCCCCTCCCGACTGAATCTATTCTCAGGTTCCCATCCCCCTGCCAAGCTAGTTAAAACCCTCCCCAACAGCACTAGCAAACTGTAAGGGGTGGTTTGAATGGGGTCAGCTTTCCCTTCTGACCTTATATGAGCGGTTCCGAATCGCTCCCACACCCTTGGTTCTAGACACTGGAATTATGAAGGGACTGTGACAGACTTGAACAGACAATCGGTTTCAAGGTAGGAAGCAGGTATGGCTTTATTGCATTTAAAAAGCAGTAAAAGGCACACCTTTAATAACACACAAACAGACCAATACACACTGAAGGGTACAACACATTGAATAAATTGTCAAATTACATCCTGTGGGGAAAAGAATATAGCTTAAACTCGAAATGGGGTAAAAGAAGAATGCAGATACATTTAGACACGTTATCCCAGCCTCCCCCCTCCTAATTCCCCTAACTAACTAAGTTACAGCTCTGAGGGTTCAGGGGCTATGCTCATGAATCCCTGAAGACAGTTGCCGGTGAATCGCAGTTTCGGGGTTCGCTGCACTTGGCCTTCTAGGCGAACCGTACCACGAACAGAGGAGAGGAATTCGGACTGCGTAGTCTTCGGTTGGGGTGCGTCCGTTGATGTGGTAAGTTGCGTTTTGTATGTATGGGGTAAGCACCCACTTTCTTTGGTTAGGACTAGTTTTAGTTAGTCCCTTTTCGTAATTTCTCCCCCGTTGGTTCGTTCAGAAGTAGATTGTAGAGTGGTTGTCAATTTGGTTGCTGACAACCTTCCATTTCGTGGGCCTCGTGCTCAGTCGGTCCTTGACGATTTCTTGTAGGTTCCTTCACGACTCCATTTCTTCAATCCCCAGCTCAGGCTGCTTGTGTCGGTCTGTGTTCGAGTTTGTGCGAGTTCCAGTCTCTGAGTTCTGCAAGCTTTGAGTACTGCTAGTTTTCCTGTGTTCTGCTAGTCTGCGTGCTGCTCCTTTCCTTGTAAAAACTGGGGGATAGATACATCCCAAAAAAAGGCTCCGTTATCTCCCATCAAATCTCTTGGGCTCTGTTTGAACTGTTCTGTCCATTGATTTTCAAATGTCTCCTTTGTCAGCAGTAACTCGATTAGTGTGTGAGAATGTGCTATCACTGGTTTTGCATTGTTTTAGGATTGTCCAGTTTCTTGACCATGATTTTCATTGTGCTTGATTGGGTAATTCGATTGTCTCTGAAGGGGTGAATAGTTCCCCCAGACAGTCTGGGGTCTTTAATACACGATTGTGGCCCCACCTCCTGTATTTGGTAACTCTTTCTCGCAGCCAAAATGTTGTAGAATCTTAAAATTGATATGCTCCTTGCCATAGATGTTTAGGGGATCTCAAGCTTCTGTAATTTAGGTCCATTTTGAATTCCCTTTCCTATGAGTCCAAACACTGGGGGGGGGGGGGGTCTCCATGAATGCACCCCCTTTTATCCCCCGCAGGCTTCGTCTGCCCCTTTAAACTCATTTTAAAAGTCCAGAAAGGGATTCTTCTCCTCTGCAGGGGAAAGGTACCTGGAATCTTTGCGAGATATTGGTAAATTCTACATTCCCCGCTGTGATACCATATCACTTATGATATCATTCTTCGAGGTGAGCAAAGTTCCTGACTCCCAAGGGATAACCTTCCCCGTAAATTAGCTAAACCAATACCCAAAATGCATTACACTTGTGCATCATCACCATAGATGCACATTTTTCCCTTTACAGGTACAAACTTTTTACATTTACACCCTCGCAGCTTGGAGGGGGTTCAATCACTACAATTGCATTTCAGCACAGTTACATTTCATTTCAGTTACATTATATTCACCAGCATATAGGCAACGTACAACCACATTACAGAAGGAAAAAAACCTAGATTAAAATTAAACAACATCAATTGATCTCCTGAGGTTTGTCCATCACCCGGTAATGTCTGGGTCCTGCCCTTGAGAACTGCTCTCAGGCTGGCTGACACACGACCAGCTCAAAACAATCACCTAAACATTACTGCAACATTACCCTCAATTCTAAATTAAACCGTAAAATGTAAGGTGCAGTCAGCTGCCTTAACCTAAAATTAGAGCTATATACAGCCGCCACCCGTCTCCGGGTGGCCTGGTTAATCCCTGTCAGGCCCATGCCTGGTGCGGTCTGATAGCCGCCTGGATGCTAGGGTTTCCCCGCAGCCGGTGAGCTGGAGACCCTTGTCTCTGGGGCAGCTCGTTGCTACTGCTCCTGTGAGACCCTCACCGCTGGAGGCGGCTGGCTGGTGGTCCCTACTCTGAGCGGCCTCTGTCCTTCTGACCTTTGGCCTTTCCTGTCGGGCTGCCCTTCTCCGATGGTAGAATCGCTGAGGCTCAGATGCCGGTGACCACGGTTTCTTTGGCCGTGGTGTACGGAGGGTCCTTCTCAGGGCTTGGGTTACTGGGGGTGCGTCCGAATCCCAAACGATGGGTGGGATAGCCCCTGCAGTACTGCAATTCACTGCCCCTATAGGCACGGTTTCTGAGCCTGCCACATTGCCTGTGGGCCCTCCACCGTCGGGGGCGGCCAATGGAGGATCCCTGTCCTGAGGACGGTTCACCCCTCCCGGCTGCCCTCTGTGCTTGTCTGACCCTGGGTTGCACAGCTTGCACTGGTTGATGTGGAACCACTTAGTACGGCGGGGCAGCTTTATGGCATAGACCATCGGGCTTGCCTTGTCGACAATGCTGTATGGCCCCATATATAATGCTTCAAAAACCCTGACCCGAGTATGGTTCCTCACCATGACCTGGCCTCCTATCTCCCATTCGTGGAGTTTGCTGGATTCTAGCAGCAATCGGTTCCCCTGATGCTGTCTGCCCCTGTTTCTAGCAGCCTGCCAGTGAATCTGTTTGCGGTGTTCAAACAGGTTCCTGACAAACCGGTCCCGGTTCACCTCTCTGAGCTGACCTTCTGTGAGCACCGGGGCTAGGACATGGGTGGGGATCCGCATGATCCAGCCAGTCATGAGCTCGCATGGGGAATACCCCGTGCTCTTTGACTGGCTGGCTCGGATCCCCATTAGGACCAATGGTAAGACCTCTACCCACTTTTGGGGTGAGTCTCCCGTTTCCTTCCGCAGCCTTTCTTTAATGGTGTAGTTTAAAAGCTCCACATTACCCGATGACTGTGGATTGTGGGCAATGTGCCATTTCCCCTCAATGCCGAGAACCTTAAGGGTTGCCTGCATTACCTGCCCAGTGAAATGGCACCCCTGGTCCGACTCCACATACTGTGGGAGTCCCCACCAGTGGAACACTTCCCTCACTAGAATCTTAGCTGTCCCTAGTGCGGTGGCTGTTCGGCAGGAGAACACGTCCACCAGGACTAGGCAGTATTTGTAGCTTTCCTGGGCGGTGGGTAGGGGCCCAATGTCGTCAATTTGGATTGACTGCAATGGTCCCTCTCCCCTCCTGACGTGTCCTAGGGACACCTTCCTTTTCTGGGTGTCAGGGTTGTTCGCAGCACACACCAGGCAGTTCGCACAGAACCCACGGATGTCCTCCCTGAGTCCCGGCCACCAACCTGCCTGTTCCACCAGTTGCCAAGTGGTCTCAGGCCCGGGGTGTCCCGCTCCTGGACCCTCATGGGCCAGTTTTAGGAATTCCCTCTGGTGCTGCTGTGGCACGACCCATTGTCCCTCTTTAAACAGCATGGCTTCCTTAACGGTAATGGCTGCTGTGCCGTACGGACCTTCTACTCTCTCTCCTCTAGCTAGCGCGTTCAGGACAGCTTTCAGGACTGGGTCCTGTGCCTGAACTGTTTTTAAGTCCGGGGCCAAAGCTATCGCTGTACTCTCTGATGTCCTGTTCTTATTCTTCAAAGCTGCTATGTGGTCGGTGCCATCGGGGTCCCAGAACTTTCCTGTGCGGGCACCTTCTTTGGCCAGTTTGTCAGCCTTTTGGTTACCCTCTGCATGGGGTTCGGTTTTTGAATGGTCCTTCACCTTATGTATGTAGACCTTTCCTTCTTCCTCCACCGCTGTCATGATTTTCTCCAGCAGGGGCTTGATTGCCAGGGGTCTCCCGTCAGCGGACGTGTAACCGCGACGGGACCATATAGCCAGGTACTCCTTACACGAATTGCAGGTGAACATACTGTCCGCGCAAATCGTGTACGGGGTAGGGAATTCCTCGGGGTGGGTCACCACATACATTACGGCGGAAAGTTCAGCATGCTGGGCGCTCATGGTGCTGCGGAGCTTGATTACCCTTGGGTCATAGACTCCGCACCCAGTGAATCGTTTGCCAGCAGATACCGTGCTGGACCCGTCCACGTAGATGTCCCGGCCTGTAGGGTGTAACCCAGCCTGAAGGCCAATGTTCACCTCCCATTCTCCTTCTATGGAGCACATGTGGGCTTTCCCTGGATAGATTAGGTTGGCTGCGAGTCTTGGCTCGCGGGGGCCTTCTACTGTGAGGTCCATCTGGGAGAGGAGCAGGGTCCAGCGAGCAATGCTGGCACTGCCCACCATCCCGTCCTTAATCCTCCCATCTCGGAGCATCTGAGTCGGTGTGTGGTGGGTTAGGAGTGTAAGAGGAGACCCTCCCGTGAAGATCAAGGATCTTTTCACTGCCCAATATGTGGCTAGGAGATGTCTCTCACAATTGGAGTACCCCTTTCTCCACAACTGTGAGGATCCTGGAGGAGTAAACCACCGGTCTCAGCTGGCCGTGCTGCTCTTGAAGCAGCACTGAGCTCAAACTGTCCTTGCTGGCTGCCACCTCCAGGAAAAACTCCTTTCCTACATCTATCGCTCCTAAGGCTGGCGCGGTCTGCAAGTCCTTCTTGAGCTGATTAAATGCTGCCTCGCAACCCTCATCCCAGTCCCACTCTACCCGCTTGTGTAGGATCCTGAGTAGAGGGGCTGCGGTGGCTGCATAATCCTCAATGAAGTCTCTACAGTACCCAGTGAGCCCTAGAAAGGATCTTACCCCTGTCACTGTGTTGGGGGCTGGTAACTCCTGTACTGCCTCCCTTCTAGCCTTGTCTATGGCCCTTTTCCCAGTGCGCACAGTCAGCCCCAGGAATTTGACTTCCTTCTGGCCGATCTGTGCCTTCTTCGGGTTTACTTTAAACCCTTCTTCTTTTAGCAGCTCCAGCAGCTCAGCCAGCAGTGGGCCATGCTCCTCCCCCTGATCGGTGAACAGGAGCAGGTCATCCACATACTACACCAACTGCTGGGGTCTGCTAAAGCCCTCTAAACAGTTCGCCATACATTGGTGAAAAATGCTGGGACTGTTGTGGAAGCCTTGGGGAAGACAGTTCCACGTGTATTGTTGGCCCTTAAAGGTAAAGGCGAACTTGTACTGGTCCTCCCGTTTTAAAGGAATGGACCAGAACCCATTTGAAATATCCAACACCGTGAAAGTGGTCGCAGATGCTGAAATACTCCCTCTGAGATCCGCTACGGCTGCGACAGTGGGAGCACAGGCAGGGATATTCTTACTTAGTACTCGATAGTCCACGGTGGCTCTCCATGAGTTGTCCGGTTTCTTAACCGGCCACAGTGGAGAGTTCACATGGGTTGCTATCGGTCTTAACACCCCTTGCTTTACCAGTGATCCCAGTGCCGTTGTCAGGTCTGCCTCTGCCTCCCTGGGGAAGTTATATTGCTTTTGTGGTCTGGTCATGGGATCCCCTTCTATACTAACTTCCACCCCCGTTACCCGACCCCAGTCATGTTTGTGGGTGGCAAATGCTGCAAGGTGTGCCCGTACATATGCCTGGTACTCCACTGGGGTGTTACTGACCAGTAATTCCAAGTCGTAACCCTCCTTTGGCTTCATGGTACACAATGTTCCCTTGGCCCCTTTTTCTGGGATCACCACCACCTCACCTTCCCTGTCTGTCACTATGGCTCCCCATAGACAGTGGTTCCTGAGATCCACTAGGATCTGGTGGCCAATGATAAAATCAGCCCCCAGGATCCCTGTTCCCTTCTGCTCCCATTTCATCAGGACACACTTCCATTTGGTTTTGAGTGTCCCTAAATGAATGGAGAGCGGGATGGAAAACGAACCAGTTTGCTCATTGCCTGTGAACCCCACTAGACTGTACGGGTCCCCGTTCGATAGAGGTGAGGTAGCTGGGTTATCTGCATATACAAGGGTGCTGGAAGCACCAGTATCTAGCAGGTATGTCCCTTTCACTTTCTCCACCTCCTCGTAACGCACGGTCTCTTCCAGGCATCGTACTCTCGGGAACACAGGTACACAGGCTGCGCTGGCTCTCGTCATGCACCTGGGTGGGTTGGAGCAGAGGGTTTTACTGTACCAGCTACTGCACCAGTTGCAATAGATACTGCTCCCTGTCCGTTTATGTGTGTCTGTAGGGCGGCTACGAGTGTCTCATATGAGTCGGTTGTTCCTGCCCCGGCCTTACGGGCTGGGGCTGAAGTGGTCTTTCCCTGAGTCTCTTTCCATGGGTTCCTACAGTCCTTCCTCCAGTGCCCACTTTTCCCACACCTAAAACACTCGCCCCCATTGTGGGGAGGGTTCCCACCTTCCTGATGCCACTCTCTCTTGCCTTGGCTGGGTTTAATCTCATGGACCCTCCCTTTAGAGGAGGGCTCCTCTGTCCCTGTACCGTTCCGGTAAGCCAGTGTCAACTGTCTGACCACTGTCTCCTTGGTGGTTCTGGGATCTCTTGGATCGAACCAGACCTGGGCTTTTGCCTTCACTCCAGGTAAGCTGTTTGCCACCAGGCTGCGGAGCCAGTGAGCCAGCTCGTTAGAGGTCAGGTGGGCCCGGTCAAGAACCTCACTACAGGCCCTTTCGTAGACCGGCCACAATCTGTCGGCTAAAGCCTGTGGAGTCTCCCCATAGAGCTGCACTGTTTTCTCCAATCGGGAGAAAGGACTCCCGTAATTCATGTCCTCTAGAACCTTCTCCTTAACCGTAGCGTACGTGTTTCGCCCCTTTCTGCTGTCTGCAGAGAGGGAATGGCACAGCTTGGTGTCTAGCGAGAAGAGCAACAGCTTAGCCTGCTCTGAATCATCGCACCCGTTAATATCCCCTGTGTGTTCCACTTCCAGGAAGTGTACCGAGAGATCCCCCTGTTGGGTGAGCTTATTAGGTGGCCTATCATAACCCTCAATTTTTGGGTGTCATGGGGAACTACGAAGTTGCTTTCTGGGGGTCCTGCTGCCCCATTGGCATCAGGCGGGCCAAACTTCTGCTGCCGGACCGGGTGCATTGGCCCTGGTTCCGGCCCTTCTTTTATTTGCTCGCCCTCTTCCCCCTGCTGCCAAGCCGAGTTAAAACTCGGGGCTGCCGGTGTTGGTAGTTCGCAATCCTGGCCTGCTCCGCACTCTGGCTGATACCTCTGATGCCCCGGGCCATTCCTGAGAGCTGCAGGCGGTGACTGAGGAGTTTGTCTTTGCCCAACCAGGTGTTCCTGGGCTAAACCCGGGTTTATCAGGCACACCATGCCTTTAGCCCGGGATAGAGCAAGGTTCAAGCTTTGGATCTGCTGCTGGCAGGGGCCGTGGTCTCCTGCCACAAATTCCCTGGTACTGGCTACCTTATAGGCTACCTGAATGTCTCTCACCCTCTCCCCATAATCTTTAACTTGCTTGGCGAGGTAGGAATTCTCTTCCCGCAATGCCCGTTCGCTATTCTTGGCTTCAATAATCTGACACTGTAAAAGGTCCAATTGGATTTTGTGCCTTTCTTTAGTGAACTCTCTAATTTCCTTTTACTGTCCCACCTCTGTCCACAGCCTTTCCCCGACTGTGGCCCTTGCGCTGAACCTCTCTTCTGCCTGTCTCAAAACTCCCTTTAATTTCTCATTCTCCTCATCTAGAAGCCGGATCTGTTGCTGAAGGCAAATTAGCCAAATGGCCTTCTCTATCGACCTTTTATGGTCCTTGTTCTCGGTCCATTGAGATGCAGCATCTTCTGGACGCTCAGCATACAATAGATCGAGTACCCACTCCTTAGCCACATTTACCCTCTTAAACACATACGAGGAAATCCCCTCTTCCTTTTTGCTTTGTTTCCTGAAACCAGTCTCTCTCTTATCACGTCCCTTGTACCAGTGTCCCATCTGGGTCGCCATTATGTAAGGGGTGGTTTGCAGGGGGTCAGCTTTCACTTCTGACCTCATATGAGCGGTTCCGAATCGCTCCCACACCCTTGGTTCTATACACTGAATTATGAAAGTACTGTGACAGACTTGGACAGACAATTGGTTTCAAGGTAGGAAGCAGGTATGGCTTTATTGTGTTTAAAAAGAAGTAAAAGGCACACCTTTAACAACACACACAGACCAATACACACTGAAGTGTACAACACATTGAATAAAATGTCAAATTACAGCCTGTGGGGAAAAGAATACAGCTTAAACTCTAAATGGGGTAAAGAGGAGAATGCAGATACATTTACACAAGTTATCCCAGCCTCCCCCTCCCAATTCATCTAACTAACTAAGTTATAGCTCTGAGGGTTCAGGGGCTATGCTCACCAATCCCTTTAGACAGTTGCCGGTGAATCGCAGTTTCAGGGTTCGCTGCACTTGGCTTTCTCGGCGAGCCGAACCCTGGACGGAGGAGAGGACTTCGGACTGCGTAGTCTGCGGTTGGGGTGCGTCCGTTGATGTGGTAAGTTACGTTTTGGATGTATGGGATAAGTACCCACTTTCTTTGGTTAGGAATAGTTTTAATTAGTCCCTTTTGGTAATTCCTCACCCGTTGATCGTTCAGTAGCAGATTGTAGAGTGGAAATAAAGGTCGATTCTTCAGTTTTTGCTGAGTTGGTTTCGGTTGGTCGTTTCCTTGGTTGTGGTAACCCGGGTTTGTCAATTTGGTTGCTGACAACCTTCCATTTCGTCCGCCTCGTGCTCAGTTGGTCCTGATCAGTTCTGGTATTTTCCTTCACTATTCCATTCCTTCACTGTAGAGTAAGCAGGCTGCTTGTCTGCGTCTGTGTTCCAGTCTCTGTGTTCTGCTAGTTTTGAGTTCTGCTAGTCTGCGTGCTGCTCCTTGCTGGTCTTTTCTTGTAAAACTGGGAGATAGATATATCCCCAAAAAAAGCTCCGTTATCTCCCATCAAATCTCTTGGGCTCGGTTTAAACTGCTCTGCCCATTGATTTTCAAATGTCTCCTTTGTCAGCAGTAACTCGATTAGGATGTGAGAATGTGCTATCACGGTTTTTGCATTGTTTTAAGATTGTCCAGATTTTCTGAACATGATTTCCATTGCGCTTGATTGGGTAATTCGATTATCTCTTAGGGGGTGAATAGATCCCCCAGACAGTCTGGGGTCCTTAATACACAAATTTGGTCCCACCTCCTGTATTTGGTAACTCCTTTTCGCAGCCAAAATGTTGTAGAATCTTAAAATTGATCTGCTCCTTCCCATAGATGTTTAGGGGATCTCAAGCTTCTGTAATTTAGGTCCATTTTGAATAACCTTTCCTGTGGGTCCAAACACTGGGGAGGGGGGGGGGTCTCCATGAATGCACCCCCTTTTATCCCCCGCAGTCTTCGTCTGCCCCTTTAAACTAATTTTAAAAACCATAAAGGGATTTTTCTCCTCTGCAGGGGATAGGTACCTTGTATCTTTGCGAGATATTGGTAAATTCTACAAACCCCCCCCCCGTGAGGATATTGGTCCCGGCTCTGTTTAGGTGCAAACTGTCCGGCTTGTACAGGTCCCACCTCCCCCAGAAGTGGTCCCGATGCCTCAGGAAACTAAAGCCCTCCTGCCTGCACCATCTCTCCAGCCACGTATTCACCTGCTCTATCCTCCTATTTCTGTACTCATTAGCTCGTGGCACCGGGAATAATCCGGAGATTACTACCGTTGAGGTCCTGCTATTTAATCTTCTCCTAGCTCCTTAAACTCTGCCTGCAGGACCTCATCTCTCTTTCTACCCATGTCATTGGTCCTGATATGAACCATGACCTCTGGCTATTCACCCTCTCCCCAGAATGGAGGAGATGGTGTTCCACGCGCCTGCTGCCCTTGTCCTTCTCGGCAGCAGAGGTCGCGGGTTTGGGAGGTGCTGCCGAAGAAGCCTTGACGAGTTGCTGCAGTGCATCTTGTAAATGGTGCACACTGTAACCACGGTGCACCGGTGGTGGAGGGTGTGAATGTTGAAGGTGGTGGATGAGGTGCCCATTAAGCGGGCTGCTTTGTCCTGGATGGTGTCGAGCTTCTCGAGTGTTGTTGGATCCGCACTCATCCAGGCAAGTGGAGAGTATTCCATCAGACTCCTGACTTGTGCCGTGTAGATGGTGGAAAGGCTTTGGGGAGTCAGGAGAAGTGACACTCGCCGCAGAATACCCAGCCGCTGATCTGCTCTTGTTGCCACAGTATTTATGTGGCTGGTCCAGTTAAGTTTCTGGTCAATGGTGACCCCCAGGATGTTGATGGTAGGGGATTCGGCAATGATAATGCCGCTGATATCCAGGTCTGCTTAAGTTGCATGTTCCTGTCGCTGATTGCTGCCAGGCGCCTGTTGGCTCCGCCCCATGGGTTTACCTCGAACTTCAAACCACGAAACAGGTTCTCCTGAATTCCAAGGTGTGTATGGAAATTAACCATCAAAAGCCCTGTCATTAACCATAGGGGTTCCGGCAATTTTCTGATCACAAAGCACTTTCAGTCCTTATCCTTGTCCAGAAAATTACAGACACAGAAATTTGGGAGTTTAATGACTTTGAAAGGAGAACATTGTTGTTTTGTGCAGTTCTGGTCAGAGAAATGTTTGTGAAAGGAACTTTTTCCAGAGAGAGGGATTGAGCATTTCAGTTTGTTGCTGAACACTTCTCTCTGGGCAATGAGCTAAACAGCAGTTTCTGTAGTGCAACCATTATCACGTTCGTTTCACACATGCAAGGTGCCTGGTTGAGCCTGGGTGGAAATATTATTTTTGAAACAAAAACTTGTCTGTGATAAAATTGAACAAAAGCAGTCCGGGGTACATTGTCGCATGATGCAAACTACCTCGGACCCGGGCCAAAGCTCCCCGTGCACCGAGCACAGACCCAGGCCCCGTGGGAGAGGATATCACGGTCATTGGGCCTTCCAGCAACACTGAACAAGCGCCCGGTCTGAAACTTTCCAGATTAATAACTTGCAAGGAGCACATCCAATAAACAGGATGGCCGAGAGTTCTAAGGTGCTGTATTTACGTTGCAGTCTTCTCTGGAGATGTGGGTTTGAATCCCAGTCTGGATATTCATTATTTTTAATTACAAACTCATTTATTTTGACACCACTCTGAAGTGCTTTGGGACATCCATCTAACTTCATAAAATTACTCCACTTCAATTACAAACGGTGATATCAAAGTTACTTCCCAAACCAGAAATCGATCCCGGGTGGCTGTAGCGAAAGGAATGGTTTTGTGAAGCATTGAAAGGTGCCCTGTAAATATCTTGCACTGCTAATTTAAACTCACGGTTATAATTTGTTTCAGTGCAAAAGAAGGCAGGCTCGAAGGGCCAAATGGCCGACTCCTGCTCCTGGTTCTTGTGTTCTTATGCAGAGCACAGAACAAATGATTAAATTATCATTCTCCCTCAGTTCGCGTTTCTTTCATTGTGCAAAAGAAGAGCATGGGTTCACTAATGATGTTTTTCCGTGAAAGCAACATAAAAGTTAAGGAAAATAATCGCCCAAAGTGGGGTTCAAACCCATGACCCTCAGTTTAAGAGTTCTCTACATACTGAGCTAGCCGGGCTTCTCGGCATCTACCCTGTCAATACCCTTCAGAATATTGAGGGTTTCAATGAGATCTCCTTCTTCTAAACTCCAGAGAGTATCAATCCATTCTACACAATCTGTCACCATTGGACAGTCCTCTCATCCCAGGAATCAATCTGGTGAACCTCCGTTGTACCACCTCCAAGGCAAGTATATCCTTCCTCAGATAAGGAGATCAAAACTGTGCGCAGTACTCCAGGTGTGGTCTCACCAGAGCCCTGTATGATTGTAGCAAGACTTCCTTACTAGGAGTGCAGCAGCAGCTCAAAGTGCAAAGGTAAGAGTTTGGTAAGTGGGAGAGTTCGGGCAAGTGGGAATGGGAGGTGTTGCTTTGTCTTGTTTTCCCCACCAGTGCTAACTCCCCACCTGGGAGGAAAATAAAACAAAGTGTGATGTCACAGCAAGAGGGTAAGTGATTGGCTGTTTGATTGGTGAGTATTTTTTCTTTTTTCCTTATCTTGTCAGGAAGAAACCGTTGGCATTGTTGCCAAATTAGGTTATTTTAAGGGTTAAGTCATGGCAGGAGAGCCCAGACCTGTGCCATGCTCCTCCTGTGCCATGTGGGAAATCAGGGACGCTTCCAGTGTCCCAGACGATGAGGTGTGCAGGAGGTTTATCCAGCTGCAGCTCCTGTTAAACCGCATGATGGCACTGGAGCTGCACATGGATTCACTCTGGAGCATGCGCGATGCTGAGGATGTCGTGAATAGCACGTTTAGTGAGTTGGTCACACTGCAGGTAAATGTTACAAATCCAGATAGGAGATGGGTGACCAACAGGCAGAGCAGGAGTAGGAAGGTAGTGCAGGAGTCCCCTGTGGTCATCTCCCTCCAAAACAGATATACCACTTTAGATATTGTTGGGAGAGATAGATAATCAGGGGAAGGCAGCAGTAGCCAAGTTCATGGCACCGTGGTTGGCTCTGCTGCACAGAAAGGCAGGAAAAAGATTGGGAGAGCTATAGTGGTGGGGGATTTTATTTTAAGGGGGATAGATAGGCGTTTCTGTGGTCGCAACCGAGACTTCAGGATGGTATGTTGCCTCCCTGGTGCAAGGGTCAAGGATGTCTCAGAGCGGCTGCAGGGCATTCTGGAGGGGGATGATGAACAGACAGTTGTCATGGTGCATATAGGTACCATCGATATAGGTACAAAGCGGGATGAGGTCCTACAAGCTGAATTTAGGGAGCTCATAATTAAATTAGAAAGTAGGACCTTGAAGGCAGTAATCTCAGGATTGCTGCCAGTGCCAAATGCTAGTCAGAGTAGAAATAGAAGGAGAGGTAAGATGAATACGTAGCTTGAGGAGTGGTGTAAGAGGGAGGGATTCAATTCCTGGGACATTGAAACTGGTTCTGGGGAAGGTGGGAACAATACAAACCGGACCGTCTGCACCTGGGCAGGGCCGGAACCAATGTCCCAGGGGGAGTGTTTGCTAGTGCTGTTGGGGAGGGGATAAACTAATATGGCAGGGGGATGGGAACCTATGCAGGCAGACAAAGGGAAGTAGAATGGGGGCAGAAGCAAAAGATGGAAAGAAGAATAATAAAAATGGAGGGCAGAGACACCCAAGGCAAAAATCAAAAAGGGCCACATTACAGGAAAAGTCAAAAGGGAAAAAGTGTGTTAAAAAGACAAGCCTGAAGGCTCTGTGCCTCAATGCTAGGAGTATTCGTAATAAGGTGGATGAATTAACTGCGCAGGCAGCTATTCATGATTATGATATAATTGGGATTACGGAGACATGGCTCCAGGGTGACCAAGGCTGGGAACTCAAGATCCAGGGGTATTCAACATTCAGGAAGGATAGACAGAAAGAAAAAGGAGGTGGGGTAGCGTTGCTGGTTAAAGAGGAAATTAACGCAATAGTAAGGAAGGACATTAGCTTGGATGATGTGGAATCTGTATGGGTAGAGCTGCGGAATACCAAAGGGCAGAAAACGCCAGTGGGAGTTGTGTACAGACCACCAAACAGTAGTAGTGAGGTTGGGTATGGCATCAAACAAGAAATTAGGGATGCGTGCAATAAAGGTACAGCAGTTATCATGGGCGACTTTAATCTTCATATAGATTGGGCTAACCGAGCTGGAGCAATGCAGTGCAGGAGGATTTCCTGGAGTGTATTAGGGATGGCTTTCTCGACCAATATGTCGAGGAACCAACTCGAGAGCTGGCCATCCTAGACTGGGTGTTGTGCAATGAGAGAGGATTCATGAGCAATTTTGTTGTGCGAGGCCCTCTGTGGAAGAGTGACCATAATATGGTAGAATTCTTTATTAAGATGGAGAGTGACAGTGTTATTTGAGAGACTACGAACCTGAACTTAAGGAAAGGTAACTTCGATGGTATGAGACGTGAATTGGCTAGGATAGACTGGCAAATGATACTTAAAGAGTTGACAGTGGTTAGGCAATGGCAGTCATTAATAGATTATATGGATGAACTTGAACAATTGTACATCCCTGTCTCGAGTAAAAATAAAAAGGGGAAGGTGACTCAACCGTGGCTAACAAGGGACATTAAGAATGTTATTAAATCCAAGGAAGAGACATATAAATTGGCCAGAAAAAGCAGCAAACCTGAGGACTGGGAGAAATTTTGAATTCAGCAGAGGAGGACAAAGGGTCTAATTAGGAGGGGTAAATAAAGTATGAGAGGATGCTTGCAGTCAACATAAAAACTGATTGCAAAAGCTTCGATAGATATGTGCAGAGAAAAAGATTAGTGAAGACAAACGTAGGTCCTTAGCAGTCAGAATCAGGTGAATTTATAATGGGGAACAAGGAAATGACAGACCAATTGAACAAATACTTTGGATCTGTCTTCACTAAGGAAGACACAAATAACCTTCCGGAAATACTAGGCATTCGAAGGTCTAGCGAAAAGGAGGAACTGAAGGAAATCCTGATTAGTCAGGAAATTGTGTTGGGGAAATTGATGGGATGGAAGGTCAACAAATCCCCGGGGCGTGATAGGCTGCATCCCAGAGTACTTAAGGAAATGGTCCTAGAAATAGTGGATGCATTGGTGATCATTTTTCAACATTCTATTAACTCTGGATCAGTTCATATCGACTGGAGGGTAGCTAATGTAACACCACATTTTAAAAAACGAGGGAGAGAGAAAACAGGGATTTATAGTTCAGTTACGACGGTGGTGGGAAAAATGTTGGAATCAATTATTAAAGATGAAATAGCAACGCGTTTGTAAAGCAGTGACAGGATTGGTTCAAGTCAGCATTGATTTATGAAAGGGAAATCTTGCTTGACAAATCTTCTAGAATTTTTTGAGGATGTAACGAGAGAGGACAAGGAAGAACCAGCGGATGTGGTGTATGTGGACTTTCAAAAGGCTTTTGACAAGGTCCAACACAAGAGATTATTGTGCAAATATAAAGCACGTGGTATTGGGGGTAATGTATTGACGTGGATAGAGAACTGGTTGGCAGACAGGAAGCAGAGAGTCGGCATAAACGGATCCTTTGCAGAATGGCAGGCAGTGACAAGTGGAGTGCAGCAGGGTTCTGTGCTAGGACCCCATCTATTTACAATATACATCAATGATTTAGATGAAGGAATTGAATGTAATATCTCCAAGTTTGCAGATGACACTAAGCTGGATGGCGGAGTGAGTTGTGAGGAGTATGCTAAGAGGCTGCAGGGTGATTTGGACAGGTTAGGTGAATGTGCAAATGCATGGCAGATGCAGTATAATGTGGATTAATGTGAGGTTATCCACTTTGGTGGCAAAAACAGGAAGACAGAATCTTAGCTGAATGGTGACAGATTAAGAAAAGGGGAGGTGCAATGAGACCTGGGTGTCATGGTACATCAGTCATTGAAGTTTGGAATTCAGATACATCAGGCGATGAAGAAGCCAAATGGCATATTGGCCTTCATAGCTAAAGGATTTGAGTACAGGAGCAAGGAGGTCTTACAGCACTTGTACAGAGCCTTAGTGAAGCCACACCTGGAATATTGTGTTCAGTTTTAGTCTCCTAATCTGAGGAAAAACGCTCTTGCTATTGAGGGAGTACAGTGAAGGTTCATCAGACTGATTCCCGGGATGGCAGGACTGACATATGAGGAGAGACTGGATCGACTGGGCCTGCATTCACTTTAGTTTAGAAGATTGAGAGGGGATCTCGTTGAAACATATAAAATTCTGACGGGATTGGACAGATTAGAGGCAGGAAGAATGTTCCCGTTGCTGGGGAGTTCCAGAACCAGGGTCACAGTCTAAGAATAAGGGGTAAGCTATTTAGGACCGAGATGAGGAGAAACATCTTCACTCAAAGAATGGTTAACCTGTGGAATTCACGACTGCAGAAAGTTGTTGAGGCCAGTTCATTAGATATAATCAAAAGGAAGTTAGATATGGCCCTTACGGCCAAATGGATCAAGGGATATGAGAGAAAGCAGGAAAGGTGTACTGAGGTTGAATGATCAGTCATAATCTTATTGAATGGCGGTGCAGGCTCGAAGGGCCGAATGGCCTGTTTCTGCACCTAATTTCTATGTTTCTATATTTCTAATCAATTATTAAAGATGTAACAAGCGCATTTGGAAAGCAGTGACAGGATCGGTCCAAGTCAGCATGGATTTATGAAAGGGAATCATGCTTGAAAAATCTTCTAGAATTTTTTGAGGATGTAACTTGTAGAGTGGACAAGGGAGAACCAGTGGATGTGGTGTAATGTAGATAAATGTGAGGTTATTCACTTTGGTGGTCTAAAATCAATTGCCTGGTCAGGTGGACAGAAAAGTGACAACTGGAATTGAGTCAGGAGAAGTGTAAGGTAATCAACTGGGGAGGGCCATCAAGGCACTGGAATACACAATATGTGGTAGAGGATCATAGGGACATTGTCCACAGAATGTATGTCCACAGATCCCTGAAGGTAGAAGGACCAGAAGATAAGATAGCTTAAAAGACATGTGGATTACTTTCCTTTATTAGCCGAGGCCGAGAACATAAGAGCAAGGAGATTATGCTTGAACTGTTTAAAACAGTTGTTAGGCCAAAGCTAGAGTACTGAGCACTGTTCTGGTCACCAAATCACAGGAAATGTTAATTGAACTGCAGAGGGTGCAAGGGAGATTCACGAGGATGTTGCCAGGACTGGACAATTTTAGCCATGAGACAAGATTGAATAGCCCGCGGTTGTTTACTGTGGAACAGAGAATGCGGAGGGGAGATTTGATTGCGGTGCATGAAATGATGTGGGGCCGAGATAGAGTGGGATCGGAAGGAGCTAATTCCCTCAGCAGAGATGGAGATAACCAAGCGGGAGAGAATTAAATAAAGATTTGAAGGCTTAGAGGGGATTAGTGAAGAACACTTCTGAACCCAAGCACTAGTGCGGGTTTGGAGGTCACTGCCTGAATGGTAGCAAATCAGAAAGCCGCATCGTATTTACAAAGAGTTTTGTTATACACGTGAAGTGCTGTAACCGACACGGCTACGGACCAAGAGCTGGAAAGTGGGATTAGGCTGGAGAGCTCCTTTTCAGCCACACAGACACGGTTGGCCCAATGACCGCTCTCTGTGCTGTAACTTTCTGTGATTCTACCATTCCCAGTATTTCCTTATAAGTTTTTTAAGAAAAGGCAATTATGTCATTCTTTTACGAATGTGAGACTTTCGTCTCCAGGTCTTCTGGGCTTTATCGGATTGGGAATTCTGCTTATATTATTAAAAGTCTTGCTATGAAAGTTGTTGACATCATCTGTCTGTTCAGTAACTGTAACTAAACCCAGTCAGCAGGGGTGATGTTATAACTGGATGGATTCTCTCGTCTATAAATAAGAGGAATCTTCTCATTGTCTCAATCGGTGAATTGCTCCCAGCGTTAATACCAACCATCGATTCATCGATTCTAATTGCAAGGGAAAATGTCTCTTGGTTTTCTCATCAAGCTCCGAATTATATGGGCAATTTTTGATGTCCAAAAGATTTACTATCTCTGCTGGCTGCTGTCGGTGTCCCTGGTAAGTTCTTCCTTTCAGTCGGTATTTCAATAAGCCGAGATTAACAGTAAGTGGCTTCTTAGTCCCTGTGTCCAGATTTTTATTCAATTACTTTCCTTGCAGTTAAGCAACTGAGAAACTTCAAAAATACATCGATGTCTGAAAATATTTTGGGGCATCCTGTGGTCATGAAAGATGTTGCACTCCGGCAATTCATTCATTCATTCATTCATTCTTTCTCTCTGTCTTCCTGTCTTTCTTTGTGTCTTCCTTCCTTTCTCCTGCCTCTCCATTGTTTTGTGAATCGCTCCTGTGTGTGTTTGATTATGGTCCACACTGCACTGATGTGAACTCCCATTCATTGCTAGCAGTTCAATGATTGCTGTGTCTTTCATTTGTCATTAGTAGTTCCATTTCAGCAGTCGTATTTAGATCTGACCGTTCTGTCAGGCAATGGGACCAGCCATATTACTTATTCTCTCACTTTATGTTCTATGTTCTATGTTCTATTTAAAGGGGACACTTTGCTCTAAATTGTGAGTCTGAGTTTCGGCTGAGAAACTGTTTCATGACCTCACAAACTTTAGGCAATTTCTGCATTATACAGTTGATTATTTTGTTGTGCAAATCAGTCAGAACAGTTAACTGACAGAAGCATTGATAATACAATCTGATTCAGCTGCCGCACTTTCCATCATTTCCCGTTGTAAGTTGTGTCACTGTTTCTGAATAGTTAAATTACAGTTCTAATTTGGATTCACGGTTTATTATTATGCAGCACATTTAATGGTTGGATTACTGAGACTGAATCTGCATTATTAATTGAATCCCGTGCCGATCTGATACAGTTCATCATATCGCTGATTGAATGTATAGTGATTGCAGCGTAGTGTTTTGTTGGTGACACCATTCGTTGTTGGATTGTGATTTATTCATTATATGAATTAAAAGCCGAGTGCACTCACACCACTTGAGGAAAAGACCAAGAGTCACAGTGTTTGAATGGAATGGAAATAGTTGCCTGCACAAATTCGATGCACCGATTGGCCACCTTCTGTGCTCTACTTTTCTACGTTTCTACGATTCTCACTTCTGAAACCCAGTTTTGGTGTAATGGCCCGGTATTTGTCTCAGCATTTGCCATCATTTCAACTGTGAATCTGAGAGCAATGTCCAGAGTAAGCACATGCGCAGTTACAGGTGGAAATCCAGGAGTTGTTGCCAGTCATTCCCTGTTCCTCCCCAGGACTCGCTGTTAAACTCCCCACAGCTGGCAATCAATTCAACTCGCTGACAGAAATTAAACTTTTATGCTGTTATATCTCTCTTTAAAGCCCCGGAAATAGTCAAGCCTTGTTGAAAGAGACGTAACTGTGTTTTTGATGGTGTATTACATTCTAATTACTCTGAACCATCGATCTGGCACGAAACATCTAATTTTATACCGACGTTATGTCAAAATCTTCCACAATGATAAAAATTCCATGTTATTTCTAACTTAAAAAACATGTTTCCTTATCTTATTTCAGTTTCTACATTATTCCCGTGTTTGTCCCAATCTTTATTTCACTCTCTGTAAAACAATTAAAAAGTGAAGGATAATCAGCGCATTTTATTTCCCCATTTGCAATCTGTGAATTGTTCAATGTGATTGGCTGCTGAGCCAGCTTCATGACATCACTGTTGCTGGAGTCTGGAGATCCCCTATACTTGCCCTCAAATGCAAGTTACTATCAGCGGGGTGATATTGATGCCACAGGAATCACTGGATCTTTGTGGGCAGCATTGTTCGAGGACAGCGGTGAGCACTGACCGCAAAATCTTGGCGATTATAGTTTGAATCATATTATTCCACTATTTACAGTAAGAGCAGCATTGTTCCAACTGTAACCTGTAACGTAATTCAGAAATTGTCCAGTAAACTAGTTGTGATTTTAAATGTATACCAACAGGCTCACTAGGGAGATGGTGGAAGCAGTGAGAGTTGAGTCATTCAGAGACGAGTTAGATAAATATGCTTCAGAAATTATCTTTCCAGGAGAGAGTATCTGTGTCTTTCCCCTAGCCCCACACTAACCCTACGTCCTTCTGTGACTGCCCTGGAATACTCTCTCTCCCGACTCTCTTACAACTGCACTTACTAGATCCCAACTGTCCAGCCTTCGGCCCTCCATTCACCACGATATTTCTGCAGCTACTGATCTGCTCAACCACACCCTCACCACCACATTTGTTGGCCCAATCTCGATTAAAACAATCAGTCTCTCTCACCCTGGCTGTTCCCCCTGGTACAGTACCCAACTTCACTCCCTGAAGTCCAAGAGACACAGATTATTATTGGGTCCTGCTCCTGTCTGACAAAATTGCTCCCGACTCCAGAATCATTCTGGAATGCAAAGATAAACCAGACTTCCATTCTAGACTGCTAACCATCTTCTTAAACCCTCTCCCCAGTCTCCTTCATCCTCACCTCCCACAACAATATTAGGAGCTCATGCACTTCTTTGTCTCTAAGATTGAGACCATCCGATCAGCTGCCTCTGCCACTTTGCTTCCTTTCCCTTGGCCACCGTGACAAACTTCCTCTCAGGATCGCCCTGCCCTAGGCTGGGACTTGCATATGTTTCCACTTTCTCTCTAATCTCCCCTCATGACTTACCTGTGCTGAAATTGTTCATGTATCACTTCCTGCTCCTTCGACCCTATTACCACCAAACTGCTCACCACCCAACATTCCTTCCTGCCTCCCATGTTAACGGACACAGTTAATGGTTCTCTCTCCTCGCGCTCTATCCCCCTCTCCTTCAAACCTGCTGTGTCCATCCACCCTTTCCTCGCCAATGTCCTTCAATGTGTTGTCGCCTCGCAAATCCGTGTGCATCTTTCCCACCTCCATGTTCGATTCTGTCCACTCAGGTTTCTGCCCATGCCACATTACTGAAACAGCTCATCATGGTCAGAAATGTCATCCTACATGACTGTGACAAAGATAAGCTATCCCTCCTCGTCCTTCTTGACATATCTGCATTCTTTCACACTGCTGACCACTCCATTCTCCTTCAACGCCACTCCACAGTCATCCAGCTGGGGGAGACTGCACTCGGCTTGTTCATTCTTATCTTTCTAATCTTAGCCAGAGAATCACCTGCAAAGGCTTCTCTTCCCGCTCCCACATCGTTACATCTGGTGTCCTCCATGGATTTATCCTTGGCCCCCTCCTATTTCTCATCTGCATGCTACCCCTTGGCGACATCATCCGAAAACTGTGCGTCAGTTTCCCCATGTACGCTGATGACACTCAGCTCGAAGTCACCACCACTTCCCTTGACCCCTCCAAAGACTCTAAATTTTCAGACTGTGGTCTGACATCCAGTTCTGGATGAGCAGACATTTTCTCCCATAAAATATTGGGAAGCTGTTGTCTTCAGTCCCTGCCACAAACTGCGTTCTCCAGCCACTTACACCATCACTCTCCCCATCTTCTGTCTGAGGCTCAATCACAATGTTTGCAACCTTGCTGGTACATGTGACCCTGAGATGAGCTTCTGAACATATACCGTTCCATAACTAATACTGCTTTTTTCCACCTCCATAATATCGCCCGTCTCCACTCCTGCCTCAGCTCAACTGCTGCTGAAACCCTCACTCATTCCTTTGTTACCTGTAGAATTGACTGTTCCAATGCATTCCTGCCCAGCCACATTCTACCCTACGTAAATTTGAGCTGATCCAAAACTCGGCTGCCCTGTCAGAACTCGCACCAAGTTCACTCATCCCCCTGTACTTGCTTACCTACATTGTCTCCCCGTTAAGTAACGCCTCTATTTCAAAATATTGTTGTTAAATCCATGCAAGGCCCCTCCCTATCTCTGTAAACTTCCCCAGTCCTACAACCCCCCAAGATATGTGCACTCCTCTAATTCTGCACTCTTGAGCATCCCTGATTTTAATCGCTCAAACATTGGTGGCCGTGCCTTCTGTTACCTGGGCCCTGAGCTCTGGAATTCACTGCCGAACTCTCCACCGCCTCTCTCCCTCGATTTCCACCTTTAAGACGCTCCTTCAAACCGACCTTTTTGACTAAGCTTTGGTCGTCTGCCGCAATTTATCCTTATGTGTCTGGACATTATTTTTTTGTATTATAATACACCTGCGGAGCACCTTGGAAAGCTTCACTGTGTTAAAGACGAGATATAAATACCTTGTTGCTGCAGTTGTAATTGGAGACATGTCATGTGGTAAAAGTAGCTGCTGAGTGGGGACACATGACGTTGGATCTGTACTTCCCAATGCTCGCCACCAGGGGGCTTCTCTTCCACTCATGCCTGACTCGATTGTACACTGTTGGCAGCAATTGATTGCTCTGATTAGACAACGACGCAATCATCATTACATCGTGTGACAACCCAGAAGCTACAAGGTAAATTAGATGAACTGTAGTATTTTTATTCATCCAGTAACTCCTATGATACTATTGCATTGATTACAAACATTTGATAGCCAGGTTCGGTTTGTGACATTGTACAGGTGCGTTCAATGCCTTGAACCAATGACCATTGTCGATCTATGAGCACAGAGAATGGGTGTTGTCAGCTTACAATCCCATCCTAAGGGCACCATCAATTGTCCCATTCCTCTTACTGACAGGCCTCTTCTATCCCATCCCCACCTCAGGACAGTAAGTTCAACTGTATCACTCCAAGAACTAACTCATACACTCTGCAATTCAATCCTGCAAATACCCCCCATTTCATTCTCCCGCTGGCTCACGTGTTGGTGAAGCTCACACTTCTCCATTCATTATTTTAGGGTTTGTTCTAAAATCAGGTTCTGGTTTGAACCGTGTTTCATTTGTTCCCATTGTGTCACATCTTTAGCGATCCTTTACCGATTCCTCTGATTGCAAATGCCATCTCCACGTATCTCCATCACTGATAACATGATACGGTTCCATCACTTGATGAAATGCCAAACAGCAAAATTCTTGGTGCATCTCATGTTATTGTGAAGAACGATATTATCCCTGTTATAGATCCGACTCCGTCATGTCTTTGGAAACACAGCAAATTACTGTATGCATCCGCTGTTTGTGAATAATGTCCCTATTTTCCTCTTGCTCACAGGTAACGTGGTGACGATTGTGATCCTGTCTCGGGGAAAGTGCGGTCTCTCCAAATGTGTCACTCACTACCTGGTGGCCATGGCAGCGGCGGATCTACTGGTCATGATCATCGATCTGATACTGAGGCAGATTCCTATTGTTTATCGGGATCAATTTCTTTTTCTGTTGCACGTTAGAATGTGTAATATCCACGCTATCCTGCTTTATGTAGCCACAGATTGTTGTGTCTGGTTCACGGTCACATTCACCTTCGATCGATTTGTGGCCATTTGTTGCCAGAAGCTGAAATTGAAATATTGCACGGAGCAAACAGCGACTGTGGTTCTAGGAACAGTGGCAGTGCTGAGCTGTCTGAGGAACATTTTCTGGTATTTTCTGTATAAAAGTGAATATTGGCTGTCCAACAGTCCATGGTTTTGCCACGTGAAAATTGGTGTCTCTCGTTCGCTGGTCTGGACTATCGTTGAATTAATGCATTATATTTTAACACCTTTTATTCCATTTATTTTGATTCTACTGTTCAATGCTTTAACGGTCAGACACATTTTAGTGTCCAGCAGAGCCCGCAGTAGACTCCGGGGTCGGAGCAGTGGCGAGAGCCCCAGTGACTCAGAGATGGAGAACCGAAGGAAATCGATGATTGTACTGTTTGTTATATCGGGGAATTTCATACTGTTATGGGTGGTGTTCATGATCTGTTCTATATTGAGACGATTGGATTACTTGGGATACTCTGTTTCTCCGCCCACATTTGTATCGGAAATCAGCTTCATGCTCCAGCTCCTGAGTTGCTGCACGAACACTTTTATTTACGCAGTGACCCAGAGGAAATTCAGAGAGGATTTGAGGAATGTAGTCACATATCCTTTCACAATGATGCTCAAGTTAATTCGATGAGAAGGTTTCATATTTTCTGATATCATATATTGTTATGTCATATTCTGTTAATTTCACTGTCGGCTTTATGTAATTTATATTTTATGAAACATATCTCAAGCTGGTTGAATCTTAACAGTAAGTTAATATCAGAGTAGGGTCTTTGCAGACATGTGTTCCCCCAGGGCAGCACGTTACCCAAGAGCGGATTGATGCCTCAGACAGTCAGAGGCTGAGCTCGGTATCCAGGGGTATATTGGCAATGGGAACCTTGTGCCATTATTTTACACATTAGACCATTAGTTCACCATTTCCCCTCAGTCAGGGGGAATACAGTTTCTCAGTGTTGGAAACTTTCTCGGATCTCTACTGATCTTTGAAGAAAGACTTTTTTGAAAATCAGGTCATACACCAGAAAAAAATCAAGGCGGAAGAAGACTGTGAAGGAGATTAATCTCTGCATCCTCACTGGGATAGATACGGAAACAGAATCAATGTTTGTACTTCAACTTGTAATCAAAAGTTTTCGTTAGATCTTTATTTTAGTGACAGTTTCCAAACTGATGTTGAACTGCTTACACTGGACTCTATCCCTCTCAGTGTTCTGTATGTTTTACCTATTGTGCAATAAAGCAGATTGTCGACCAAACAAAACAACACTTTGCCCAGTGATACATTCGTCCAGCGTTGGATAGTCTATAAGGTTTCTCGGCCCGATGAGAAGGTAATGTCATTGCTGCAATCCTGCTCCCGGTACAGCACACTCCCGTCTCCCGGTACAGCATAGTCACTGATCCCGGTATAGCTCACTCACTGAACCTGGTACAGCTCACTCACTGATCCTGGTACAGCTCACTCACTGATCCCGGTACAGCTCACTCACTGATCCCGGGACAGCTCGCTCACTGATCCCGGTACAGCTCACTCACTGATCCTGGTACAGCTCACTCACTGATCCCGGTACAGCTCACTCACTGATCCCGGTGCAGCTCGCTCACTGATCCCGGTACAGCTCACTCACTGATCCTGGTACAGCTCACTCACTGATCCCGGTACAGCTCACTCACTGATCCCGGTACAGCTCACTCACTGATCCTGGTACAGCTCACTCACTGATCCCGGTACAGCTCACTCACTGATCCCGGTACAGCTCACTCACTGATCCTGGTACAGCACACTCACTGATCCTGGTACAGCTCACTCACTAGTCCCGATACAACTCACTCACTGCTCCCGATACAACTCACTCACTGATCCCGGTACAGCACACTCACTGATCCTGGTACAGCTCACTCACTGATCCCGGTACAGCACACTCACTGATCCCGGTACAGCTCACTCACTGATCCCGGTGCAGCTCACTCACTGATCCAGGTACAGCTCACTCACTGATCCTGGTAAAGCTCACTCACTGATCCTGGTAAAGTTCACTCACTGATCCAGGTACAGCTCACTCCCTGATCCCGGTGCAGCTCACTCACTGATCCCGGTACAGTTCACTCACTGATCCCAGTACAGCACACTCACTGATCCTGGTACAGCTCACTCACTGATCCCGGTACAGCTCACTCCCTGATCCCGGTACAGCTCACTCACTGATCCCGATACAGCACACTCACTGATCCCGGTACAGCTCACTCACTGATGCCGGAACAGGTCACTCACTGATCCCGGTACAGCACACTCACTGATCCAGGTACAGCTCACTCACTGATCCCGGTACAGCTCACTCACTGATCCCGGTACAGCTCACTCACTGATCCCGGTACAGCTCACTCACTGATCCCGGTACAGCTCACTTACTGATCCCGGTACAGCACACTCCCGTGTACCATGAAAGCACACTCACTGATCCAGTTACATCACACTCCCGTGTACCATGAAAGCACACACACTGGTCCTGGTACATCACATTCCCGTGTTCCATGAAAGCACACTCACTGGTCCTGGTACATCACACTCCCATGTACCATGAAAGCACACTCACTGGTCCTGGTACAGCACTCTCCCGTGTACCACGAAAGCATATTCACTGGTCCTGGTACATCACACTCCCGTGTACCATGAAAGCACACTCACTGGTCCTGGTACATCACACTCCCGTGTACCATGAATGCACACTCACTGGTCCTGAAACAGCACACTCCCGTGTACCATGAAAGCACACTCACTGGTCCTGGTACATCACACTCCCGTGTACCATGAAAGCACACTCACTGGTCCAGTTACATCACACTCCTGTGTACCATGAATGCACACTCACTGGTCCTGGGACAGCACACTCCCGGCTCCAGTTACAGGACATTCCTGGGTCCCGGTCCAGCAGAATCCCGGATCCACGTACAGTACGGATAATAAGAAAACCGCTGGAAATCCACATCTGGAAGAAAGCGTGGATCAGACCCTTATGGGAGTGATTGGTTTAACTGAACCGGAGTAGACATGCTCAGCAGTTTCTAATTGTTCATATTTTACTGTGTTTGATAAGGGTTATACTTTATATAAACCCATCGTGGCATATCGACCAAACTAATGTTAAACCACGATTATGGTCATTTTAAGTTCTCATCAATTTAACCCAACCTGGGAGACAAGCATTCCACCATTGATGTTATTATTGGTGCAAAAACTGAACCATTGCTGCTGTTGTCAATAGTCCAGTATCACATGATACTCTGCCGGTTATTTAAAACCACATGCCTTTCAAAGCTTGTGTTAAATTGGTGAATAACCGGAGTGTTCAATGTACGAATATCCAGCCTTTAAATGGGGCAATACCCGGATTGTTAAATGGGTCTGTGCCGTTAAACAGCAGCGGGTTGTGGAAAGTAAATCTAACAGATTAGAGGATCACCTCATAATTCCCCAAACAGTGATCACGGGTTTACCACCGTAATCATCCACTTTCATTCATCCTGTTCTTCCAGGAAACATCCAAGTGCTGGCGACTAATGTAGTGATTATTTTATTGGGTTCGTCATTCTAAGACCATGACCAATTAGGCAGAGCGCATTAATCCGTCGTGATGAAGAATCCTCTATTCAAGTTTGTGTTGAGTTGCTGGTTTTATCAGTAATCGGCCCCTCCGTTGGTTCTCGCTGCGTCCGCAACAGATAGAAAGAAAGTGAGAGAGAGAGAGAGAGAGACCGGGGGGAAATCTGTTCCATTTCTCTCCTTTCCCTGTAGACCAACAATCCAAAACCGGATGATTCCTCTTATCCCCACGTGTGGTTGCTGTGTTTGGGCAGAGGATGAGATTTGAGGCCAGCCATTGCCAGGATATTACTGCCAGAGTTGGTGCAGTCCATGGATATTACTGTCAGAGTTGGTGCAGTCCATGGATATTACTGCCAGAGTTAGTACAGTCCATGGATATTACTGTCAGAGTTGGTACAGTCCATGGATATTACTGTCAGAGTTGGTACAGTCCATGGATATTACTGTCAGAGTTGGTACAGTCCATGGATATTGCTGTCAGAGTTGGTACAGTCCATGGATATTACTGTCAGAGTTGGTGCAGTCCATGGATATTACTGCCAAAGTTGGTGCAGTCCATGGATATTACTGTCAGAGTTGGTACAGTCCATGGATATTACTGCCAGAATTAATACATTCCATGGATATTACTGCCAGAGTTGGTGCAGTCCATGGATATTACTGCCAGAGTTGGTACAGTCCATGGATATTACTGTCAGAGTTGGTACAGTCCATGGATATTACTGTCAGAGTTGGTACAGTCCATGGATATTACTGCCAGAGTTGGTTCAGTCCATGGATATTACTGCCAGAGTTGGTACAGTCCATGTATATTACTGTCAGAGTTGGTACAGTCCATGGATATTACTGTCAGAGTTGGTACAGTCCATGGATATTACTGTCAGAGTTGGTGCAGTCCATGGATATTACTGTCAGAGTTGGTACAGTCCATGGATATGACTGCCAGAGTTGGTGCAGTACATGGATATTACTGCCAGAGTTGGTACAGTCCATGGATAATACTGCCAGAGTTGGTACAGTCCATGGATATTACTGCCAGAGTTGGTGCAGTCCATGGATATTACTGCCAGAGTTGGTACAGTCCATGGATATTACTGCCAGAGTTGGTACAGTCCATGGATATGACTGCCAGAGTTGGTACAGTCCATGGATATTACTGCCAGAGTTGGTACAGTCCATGGATATTACTGCCAGAGTTGGTACAGTCCATGGATATGACTGCCAGAGTTGGTGCAGTACATGGATATTACTGCCAGAGTTGGTACAGTCCATGGATATTACTGTCTGAGTTGGTACAGTCCATGGATATGACTGCCAGAGTTGGTACAGTCCATGGATATTACTGCCAGAGTTGGTACAGTCCATGGATATTACTGCCAGAGTTGGTGCATTCCAGGGCTCCAGAAGATGAGGCAGAGGATGTGAATGAAGTGAAACTGAAAGTGCAGATATTAGTTTAATCGTGGGACAGGACCCATCACTGCGGCATGAACCTCTCACCTGAAGATTATTCCCACCAGAGTTCGCCCTGTGCGGCTTTCACGGTGCAAGTGGGCAGTGCGTGGGACATATATGGCAGCACAGCCTCGGGAAATGCCGGGCGGTGAGATTCGACCCTGACTTAGAGAAACCCCTCCTTATACTTCTGATGGTTTGGACTGAAGTTTCAGGTACAATTATTACGCTGCAGAATGCATCCACTTATCTCTGTTACCTTTTGGCATTAGATACCTCCAACCCACCGTCTTACAGCAGCAGATGGGAGTTTTAAGGCAAAGCTTTAGTCGTACGTGTTCATAGGAGGCATGTGGGCGAGAAGGCCAGTGTTGACTGAGTGAAAGGACGGGCAAGATAACTGTCATGTATTCAACCAGCATTGTAACCCATGTAGAAACTGACAAGTTGTACACTGTGAGAACAATGACCACTAGGTGATGAACTTGTGGGAGACACTCCTAACCTGGACATTCAGGTATAAAAGGGGAAGCTCCACCCACCTCCATCACTTGAGTGCTATGGAATAAAGGACGGTCACAGACTGATCTTCTCTCAATACTATACTGTATAGTAAGGACGTATCAATGGCGACGAGAAACTGGGATTTAAACCACGCGAGCATGGCCACAAGCAGAACAAGAGTGTTATGGAATGGTTGGGACAGAGAATCAACATTGTCAAAGCAGCACGCAGTTCTCAAGGCAGACAAGGGCAATTGGGCATGCCCCAACATGTAGTCGAGCCCAGAGCGGGAGTTTGACAGAGACAATGGCTAGTCGAACGGCGATTCAAGCCATTGCAAGGGACAATGCGGCCAGTAATGGAGCCATCGACACCTGTTAATGGCGCACTTAAGGACAGTCACAGAGGCAGTCAGAGACGATCGACTGGCAAGGAGCCTTTTGTTTCCAACAACAGCTCATGTTGGAGAAGTGGAGGCACACACTCAGCCGGAGTTTGCAGAGATGAGCAAAATACCTGCAGAAATGAATGCTGGGGGAAATTGCTGGAAGCTGAAGTTCAGCGAGTTCATGTAGAGCACGTATACAGTTCATACAGCAGGACGTCACCGATAATGATGAAAGTGCTCCTCAATGGCATCCCAGTATCAATGGAGCTAAACACGGGGGCCAGCCAGTCAGTCCCTGATGAGTATCAAACAGTTCGAAAAGTTATGGGCGTCCAAGGCCAGGAGGCCAAAATTATTGGCGATTGACGCATAGCTACGGACTTACACAAAGGAGATCATTCAGGTGCTAGGCAGCGCCACGGTAGTCATGACCCACAAAGGTTCGGAGAACAGGTTGCCACTCTGGATTGTCCTGGGGGACAGTCCCGCACTACTGGGGAGGAGTTGGCTTGCTGTCATGAACTGGAAATGGGGCGATGTCTCTGCAATTTCCTCTGTGGATCGAGTATCATGCTCACAGATCCTGGACAAATTTGACTCACTGTTTCAACCCGGCATTGGAACTTCCATGGGGGCCAAGGCAGTGATTCACTTAAATACGGACGCCAGGCCAGTACACCACAAGGCCCGAGCGGTGCCATACGTGATGCGGGAAAAGATAGAAAGTGAATTGGGCCGCCTGCTGAGGGAAGGCATCATCTCGCCAGTCGAATTCAGTGACTGGGTGAGCCTGATTGTGCCGGTGATCAAGGCGGATGGATCGGACACGCAATGTGGTGATTACAAGGCCATCATCAATCGGGTGTCACTCCAAGACCAGTACCCAAGACCGAGAGTGGAGGACCTATTTGCGACGCTGTCCGGTGGCAAACGTTTTCAAAATTGGACCTGATCTCAGCTTACATGACCCAGGAGTTGGCGAGAGACTTGAAGAAGCTGACCACCATCACGACACACAAGGGGTTATTTGAGTACAACAGATGTCCGTTCAAGATTCGCTCCGCCGCCGCGATCTTCCAACGAAATATGGAAAGCCTCCTCAAGTTGATTCCAGGGACAGTGGTTTTTCAGGACGACATCCTCATCCCGGGTTACGAGACTGAAGAACACCTCCACAACCTGGAGGACGTGCTACGCAGACTGGACAAGGTAGGGCTGCGACAGGGAAAGGCGAAGTGCATCTTCCTAGCTCCAGATGGAATTCCTGGGGATGAGGGTAAGAGTAGACGGGATGGGCCCTACTGCGTCCAAGACGGAAGCAATCCAGAGAGCACCCAGACCCGGTAACACGACGGAGCTGCGTTTGTTCCTGGGGCTCCCGAACTATTTGGTAACTTTCTTCCCAAATTGAGCACGCTGCTCGAGCCGCTACACGTGCTCCTAAGCAAAGGTCGCGATAGGGTCTGGGGGGACAGCCAGGAAAGGGCTTTTAATAGAGCACACAATTTGTTATGTTCCAACAATCTGTTAACGCGATATGACCCATGTAAGAAACTTGTGTTAACGTGCGATGCGTCGTCCTCTGGTGTCGGGTGTGTGTTGCAGCATGTCAATGCCAAGGGTCAGTTACAGCCGATAGCTTAGGCCTCCAGAAGTCTGTCCCAGGCAGAAAAAGGCTACGGTATGATAGAAAAGGAGGTTCTTGCATGTGTATATGTGGTAAAGTAAATGCACCAGTACCTGTTTGGCAGGAAATTTGAGCTGGAGACAGATCACAAACCCCTAACGTCCCTTTTGGCCGACAAGAAGGCCATAAATGCAATCGCATCGGCCCGCATACAGAGGTGGACACCCACGTTAGCCACCTGTGACTATACAATTCGGCACAGACCGGGCACTGAAAACTGCGCCAATGCACTCAGCAGGCTCCCACTAGCCACCACTGAGGGGGCTACCGAGCATGCTGCTGAGATGGTCATGGCTGTTGAAGCTTTCGGATGCGAAGGCTCACCTGTGACAGCCCGTCAGATTAAACCTGCTATTGCCTTTAGTCAAGAAATGTGTCCTGAATGGGGACTGGGCAGCCACGTACAGGGCATGCCCTGAGGAATTTAAACCATTTCACAGGGGCAGGAATGAACCCTGGATTCAGGCCGATTGCCGACTGTGGGGAAACCGCGTAGTCATGCCCCAGATGGGCAGCGAGGTGTTCATCAGAGAACTCCACAATAAGCACCCGGGCATTGTCATGATGAAGGCAATTGCCAGGTCCACACGTTTGGTGGCCAGGGATAGACGCAGATCTGGAACTTTGTGTTCGCAGGTGCAACATATGTGCCCAGCTGGGCAATGCGCCCAGGGAAGCCTCCCTTAGCCCCTGCTGCTGGCCCGTCAAGCCTTGGTCACGCATCCATGTGGACTACGCAGGTCCTTTCATGGGAAAAATGTATTTGGTTGTAGTCGACACCTACTCCAAATGGATCAAGTGTTACATTTTAAATTCAAGCACATCATCTGCCACACTAGAAAGTCCATGGGCAATGTTCGCCGCCCATGGTCTGCTGGATGTCTTGGTCAGCAACAATGGCTCGTGCTTCACAAGCACTGAATTCCAGAATTTCATGGCAGGCAATGGAATTAACCATGTCAGAATGGCACCATTCAAACCGGCCTCAAGCGGCCAGGCAGGACGAAAAGTGCAGATAATCAAACAGGGGATGCTCGGAATCCAAGGTGGTTCCCGATAAAGCCGTTTATCATGCTTCCTGTTGGCCTACAGATCCCGAACACACACAGGGGTTCCAGCCACAGAGCTGCTAATGAAAAGGACGCTCAAAACCAGGTTATCCCTTATATACCCCACCATGAAAGAAATTGTCGAGAGCAGGCGCCAGTCACAATGTGACTACCATGACAGGAATGCGAGGGCGCGATGTATTGATGTAATTGAACCTGTCTTTGTCCTCAACTACCCTGCAGGGCCCAAATGGATCGCAGGCACTGTGATTGCCAAAGAGGGAAATAGGATTCTGGTAGTTAAACTTATCAATGGACAAATCTTCCGCAAACACGTGGATCAAACAAAAATGAGGTTCAGCAACCCCATAGAAGAAGCAGAGGAAGAACACGATATCGAGTTCACTCCACCACAGGTGACTGAACACCGGAACCAAAGGGAGGAGAGCCCAGTCACTGTGGGCAGTCGGGACAGGGCTCAGGCACTGCAAACAGCAGACACTCAGGCCAGCGCCCAACAACCGGAGCCCCAACTCAGGCGCTCTACAAGAGAGCGTAAACCACCAGCGAGACTCAACCTGTGATCCCAATAAGACTTTCGGCGGGGGATGTGATGTCATGTATTCAACCAGCATTGTAACCCATGCATAAACTGACAAGTTGTACACTGTGAGAACAATGACCTCTAGGTGGCGAACTTGTGGGAGACACTCCTAACCTGGACCTTCAGGTTCAAAGGGGAAGCTCCACCCACCTTCATCACTTGAGTGCTGTGGAATAAAGGACAGGTCACAGACTGACCTTCTCTCAAGCATGGGCCTCGTTTGCATTTATAATCTAGAGTAAGGATATAGCAATAACTTTACTCTGAAGGATCAAACACACCGTTCTGGTTTTGGTGAAGAAGATAAACATTGATCTGAAGTGTGGTGTAGATGACGTGGAAAATGCTGCCTGGTGTCATGGTCTAATAGGTCATTTGATTCAGCTTACAGTTTCTAAACCTTCCTGCTGTGTTGTTGGTGGCACAACGGGAGCATGTGGATTAGTGAACTGTGTGGGCGAATGTCACCATGTGTACACCGACTTGCCGTCTGGTGTGATATTGGCTATTTGGGCAGAAATGCGGCGTTGTAAGCTCCGCGTCCCCTAAAGGGCCCCGCAACTTCCGTGTGAAGGAAAACCCGGAGCTTGTGATCTGTCAAGGTATGCCTTGGTTATTATAGATCAGAATTTAAAAACAAAATGACGTGCAAATACTTAATATTTGTTTAATAAAATATTGGCACGGCTTAAAATGTTTCATATAATTTTTGAAAATGTTAACTTTTATTGTATTTGTTTTCAGAAAGTGGTTTTTAATTGAATTTGAAAATCAGAACATTTATGCTCAGTAACATTTGTAGTTTAATTATTTGGGGATTCGATTCGGAAACGGCTGTAATGGAATTCTCCATTTTGATAGGAGGACCATTCCCACGTGATCTCAGGGACGTTCCCAAACTGTCTGCGTCCCTGGGATCCGTGGGTCTTTACACAGGTGACAGCTGCAGGCCCCAGACCAGAACTCTGTGCAGCCTGGGAACCTGGAGGTCTGCTTGGGAATATATTGTGTGTCTGAGGTGTACTCCAGAGGTTCGCCTCCGACCGCAATTTCAGGACATTGCTTCACTGAAATGAAGATATCTCTGTGGGGTGGAGAATTGACATTGTAATTCATGCAATAATGAACATGCACCGCTGATAATACAAAGACTCATCACATTGGATGACCAGAACTCCCTTCTCCATATAACCATAAACTCCCTATAACTGCAGCTAGCAGCGATCTTCTAATTCTGGAACAGGCAACATTCCCCAACCTTTGATCATACACATGGCAAAGCTTCAGCAGCAATCAGCGATCTTCCTCCCTGATAGTGACAACCCAGAGTTGTTGTCATTTAACGGTGTGTTTTACCACTCAAACCTTAACAGGAAAATGTACTGGGGAAATATTCTGTTCTTCTCGAGATGAATATCGGCCATGTGGAGCAAAGGACGGTGGGTAAGATAACTAACCCTGCATGTGTCTGTTGTGATGCCTACAACCCCACAATGCATTCTTCAATACACACATTTAGGACGTGCATATTTGGCCTTTGTCCATCACTCATAGATTGCAAAGATTTCAGATCACCTTCCTGTGAATAATAATCTCAGCACAAAGGACTGGAGATCAGCTTGTGCGCTGGTTTCCCTCCCAGGGTTGAAAGCAGCATTGTTCTCTCTATCCCTGCCCCAGTAACACAATTGTTCTCTCTATCCCTGCCCCAGTAACACAGACACAAATGGCTGTCCTGTGGACTATCCTTTGGTTCTGTGTCGGTTCTGTAAAATTGGAGTTCCTTTGGCGAACACTGTGAATGGGAGAGCTTGTATGACTTGTGTATGAAGCTCCTGTACTGAATTAAAACATAACGTGTTGCTAAAGAAGAAAATTCATGACTTAACATGTTACCATTCAGAAGAATGAGAGGTGACCTTATTGAAACAGATAAGATAATGAGGGGGCTCGACAAGGTGGATGCAGAGAGGATGTTTCCACTAATAGGGGAAACTAAAACTAGGTGACATAGATAGAATAAGGGGCTGCCCATTTAAAACTAAGATGAGGAGAAATTTTTTCTCTCAGAGGGTTGTAAATCTGTGGAATTCTCTGCCGCACAGAGCTGTGGAAGCTGGGACATTGAATATATTTAAGGCGGAGATAGACAGAGTTTTGAGTAATAAGGGAGGGAAGGACATGGAAGTGGAGCTGAGTCCATGATCAGATCAGCCATGATCTGATTGAATGGTGGAGCAGGTTCGAGGGGCTGAATGGCTGCCTCCTGCTCCTATTTCTTATGTTCTTGTGACTAGAAAGGTGAAGTAAAGCTGACCCACCGCACATCAAGTTGGATCTGTTATTGAGCATGCGTTCCGTATATTCTCTGGGTTACAGCTTCACTGCTTATGAGGCAAAATACCGAATAAGTGCATAAGAACGCGAGAAATAAGAGCAGGAGTCGGCCATTCATCCCTTCGAGCTTGCTCCGTCGTCCAATGAGAACATGGCTGATCTTCTACCTCAACTCCACTTTCCCACACTATCCCTATATCCCACGATTCCATTAAGATCCAAAAGTCTGTCGATCTCTGTCTTGAATAAGCACAACAACTGAGCTGCCACTGCCATTTGTGGAATATAATCGCAAAGATTCACAATTCTCTGAGTGAAGAAATGTTTTCTCATCTCAGTAACTAGTGGGGTGCCCCAGGGATCAGTGCTGGGACCCCAACTATTTACAATCTGTATTAACGACTTGGAAGAAGGGACCGAGTGTAACATAGCCACATTGGCTGACGATACAAAGATGGGAAGAAAAGCAACGTGTGAGCTAGCAAAAAATCTGCAAAAGGACATAGACAGGCTAAATGAGTGGGCAAATATTTGGCAGATGGAGTATAATGTTGGAATGTGTGAGGTCATGCACTTTGGCAGAAAAAAATCAAAGAGCAAGTTATTATTCAAATGGAGAAAGATTGCAAAGTGCTGCAGTACGGCACGACCAGGGGGTACTTGTGCATGAAACACAAAAGGTTAGCATGCAGGTACAGCAAGTGATCAGGAAGGCCAATGGAATCTTGGCCTTTATTGCAAAGGGGATGGAGTATAAAAGCAGGGAAATCTTGCTACAGTTATACAGGGTATTGGTGAGGCCACACCTGGAATACTGCGTGCAGTTTTGGTTTCCATATTATAAAAGGATATACCTGCTTTGTAGGCAGTTCAGTTAATTTTCACTAGGTTGATTACGGCAATGAGGGGGTTGACTTACGAGGAAAGGTTGAGTAGATTGGGCCTCTACTCATTGCAATTCAGAAAAATGAGAGGTGATCGTAGCGAAACGTATAAGATCATGTTGGGGCTTGACAAGGTGAATGCAGAAAGGATGTTTCCACTGATGTGGGAGACTAGAACTGGTACCATTCTCAACAAAAGAGGAACCATCTGTAAACAGGATGAGGTCTGGGTTGTGCAGAGGCTCCTCTGCTGCTAAGGCTGCTTCTTCTGTTTCTTTTAAAATCTCCACGCAGTCATGCTCTTCACATTCTCCCCCCTCTTGCTCCCTCGATTCTGACATCGGGAGCATAGTTGCGGGATTAACCGGGCTGGCCCGGACGATATGGAGATTAGGAGCTTCCAAAACTACTGTCCAGCGGGTCCATCTTGCTGCTGTCACCTGAGACATTCTATTCATAGACAGCAAAGCGTGTACGGTGTGGGGACACTTGACAATCAGCTTTTGGTCGAGGACTAGACCCGCATTGGTCATTACTGCTCGACATGTAGCTTCCATGGCCCTAAGGCATCTTCCCAATCCGAGGGCTACCGCATCCAGTTTTGCTGAATAATAGCCAATAGGTCTTTGCTGATCCCCATGTTCTTGTGTCAGTATAGCTGTCATATATCCTTCTTTCTCATGGACAAACAGGGTAAATGGCTTACCACTGTCGGGGATTCCCAGAGCCGGTGCCGAACACAAAGCCTTTTTCAAACTCAGGAAGGCCTCTTGCTGTTCTTTTGTGAGGGTGATGGCTTCTTTAGAGGCACGTTTCCCCTTTAAAATATCATTCAGTGGCTGAGCAAGCGGTGTGAAGGCGTCAATCCAATTTCTGTTAAAGTTACACAATCCCAAAAAAGACCTTAGTTCCTGAATAGTGGTGGGTTTTTTAGCAGCCCGAATGGCTGCAGTTCGAACCTGGGTAAGTTCTCTCTTTCCTTGTGAAATCTTTTGTCCCAGGTATACAACCTCTTCTTGGGATATTTGTGCTTTGTCGATGCTGGTTTTATGTCCTTTCAGCCAAAGGTGATCCAGCAAAGCTCGTAAATCTTTTTCATGCTGTTCTTCCGTGTTTGAAGCTAGCAGGATATCGTCTACATGTTGGATGACTGTGGATGACAGGGGAGGTAATTCTCGCAAATGGCTTTGTAAAGCCATGTGGAATACCACAGGGCTGTTGTGGAAACCCTGCGGTAACTGGGTCCAAGTATACTGTTATCCTTGGACCGTGAAAGCAAACCATTGTCGAACCTCTCGTGCCAGAGGCGCCGACTAAAATCGGTTGGCCATATCGATAACCGAGAAACATTCATGTTCCGGTTTGAGGGAATTAAAAATGGTGGAGGGATCTGCGACCAAAGGTGCTTTTTGATCAATACACTGGTTAGCTTTCCTTTAATCGACAGTCAAACGCCAAGTCTTATTAGATTTATGTACCGGCCACACGGGGCTATTGGAGGAGCTATGCGTTTTAATAAGCACCCCTTGTTTCTCCAATTGCTGAATAACCGGTAAGATTCCCGCGATGGCAGTTGGACTGATGGGATAGTGTTTAGTGCATGGAGGCTTGGTCCCTGTTAATGACGCAGGCTCCATCTGGAGTAGGCCACAATCATTCTTATCTTTAGCCCATATCGGGTGTTCCTTCAATTCTTCTTTCTTCAAAGTTCTAATTGACCATGTCACCCGACCATCCTCGAAATGCAACGATGAATCTACTTGGATTAGAACGTCCATTCACAAAAGGGGTTGATCTACTGGGCCTATCCACACCGGCGCGGTTAGTTCATGTGGACCCAGCCCGATAAGTACCGGTGTTGTTCTTTTAATTTCCATTTTATGGCCCCCAACACCATAGGCTGTACGTGCCCTACCATCCAATGGCAAAAAGTCTCCATATTGTAGAGATAAGCATGTTAATTCCGCCCATGTGTCTAAAAGACAGTCCACATCCTTATCGCCCACCCTCACAGTTATATATAGCCCATCTCCTCTCTGTTGTATTAGTGCGAGGAGGGGGGCCAGGGTGGGCTTTAATCATTTTTTGTTATCACAAGTAACTCCTTCTGTTGTTGTATTGTCAGTCGCTTAAATGCTTCTTTGAGGTCGTTATCTTGTGACAAGCCTGGCTTGTTGGCTGAATTGTATCCCTGGCTGCGTCCTCTTCCCCAGCCACGATCTTTCTGTTTGGCCCTGCAGGTCTTGGCCCAGTGACCTTCTTTCCCACAATAATGACATTTTCCGGGTAATTTTCCTAATAACTGTTTATCGGAATCCTGGGATTTCCATCCCATAGCCTGTACAGCTCGGACTTTAGCTCCCATATCCCAATCTAATTGGTTACATCGATCCACCAATGCTTCAAAGGTAGTTCCTCTACCTTCCCAGTCCGGTCACACTATCTTAAGCATTTTTGACAGTTCTGGCTTTAGACCTGCCAGGAAAGTTGCTTTCAGGGGTCCAAAAGGGTTCATCCATTTCCTCATCCGTATTATTCATACCCGAATGTTCGAGCCACGTGCATCTAAACCGCTCGTCATACTCGAGGACATCCTCTGTTCCTTTCTGTTGGCAGGCTGCAATTTTTCCCCGGTCTGTCTTAGCTGGACTGAAGGCTTGCAGCCAGTGTTTAATCGCCTCCCATCCTGCGTCTAATTCTTGCTCATTCTGCCCCAAAGCTTCTTCTACCTTGTCGTGCAATTTTCTTCCCTGTGTTTTTGGCACCATTATGGTCAAAATTTGCACTCCGTCCCAGGAATGAAGTTGATATATATTTCTTAAGCGGTCCAATTGGTCCCACGTTTGTACTCCCCCTTTCTTTGGATTGGGCAATTCCTTGGACCATTTATCAATTTTCTCTGGGTCTGCCGGATCATGAACTAAGTATTCTTCGTAGACCCTTTTCTTTGTTTTTTTGCTTCCGCTCTCATCCGCAGTCTCTTCTGATTTCACTACAACTCGTCTTTTTTTAAACGGGGCAAAGCGCACCCCTAATTCTTCATCCTCCGACCCTGTATCGTCGAAGGATTCAGAATTCGTATCTATTCCTCCGCCGTGTCTTCGGGTTTGCGCTTTTAATTTATCCAAATATGGGTACCCTGGGAATTGATCAATACATTTTCCTTTTCCTATTACTGTCTCTTGACCTAATGATTTTTTCCATTCTTTAATTTCACCTTTAAGATCTTTAATTTCCACTTCCAGCTTTTCAAGTTCAAGCTTTTTCTGTCGCAGCTGTGCACAAACTGCTTGCAATTGATCCTTTGTACTGGTCAGTTCCGGATCATGTTGGGAACACATTATAATTTCGTTCCGCTTTCGAATCTGGCCCATAACCGCTAGCGACCATCTAGTTCGCTCTTTATTTTTCATACGGGTCATTTTTCCCCAGATGCTTTTAATCTCGTCCAAGGACCATTGTCCTTTGGAGGTTCCGTACTTTTGTGCGATCTTAATACAGGTTTTAGAAAGTTGAATTGTTGCTCTATGTATTCTTTCAATTGTTCGAGGATTTCATCTATCGAAACCTCAGGTGGTGCCTGCCTACCTTTAACAGTTTTAGGCAATTCTTTGCTTTTATCTCCTGTTGCCATCATTTCTTTACTGGGGTCTCGAGTCGTAGGCTTTCCAGCCGATCAATAGGTCGGTGATTAATTAACTAACACACCGCCGAAGTTTAGACGTCTATGGGACCTCGCGTAGAAGGAGAGGCGAATTTAGACTTTTGACCGAGGACTTTTAAAAAGAGTTGTCCTTACCTCAATATGTAAGTCCGATGTCCAAAATTCAATTTCTTTCCTCAGCGATCGTGTTCGTGACGCCAAAATTGTTAGATCTCTTAATTTCCAATGAAATACGAACTCCGATTGTAGTTTAAACTTCTTTATTTTTGGCAGACAGCAGTAACAAGTTCTTGGCTTTAAGCCAGGTCTTTGTTCTTCTGCGACCACATGGTCAAAATGGCTGTACTTATACCTGCATCAATTTACAGAAAAGAACCCGCCTTCTTTGACATTATTGGCTCAATTAATAATCGTTTAACCTTTTAATTGGCTCGCTACCCAAGGTCCTAAAATGTCAAGTTGATGGATGACTTAATGCAACAAGCTGAACTGCACGTAGTCATTGGAGTCTGTGTTTTCTCAACTTGTCTAAATGCAGCCTGTTTGAATTCTCTATCAGGAGCATATCAATTTTAAGATTCTATAACATTTTGGCTGCAAACTGCAAAAAAGAGTTACCAAATACAGGAGGTGGGGCCAAATTCATGCATTAAGGACCCCAGGCTATATACCCTCGAAGAGATAATCGAATTACCCAATCAAGCACAATGGAAATCATGGTCAAGAAACTGGACAATCCTAAAACAATGCAAAACCAGTGGTCGCACATTCTCACATCCTAATCGAGTTACTGCTGACAAAGGAGATATTTGAAAATCAATGGACAGAACAGTGTAAACAGAGCCCAAGAGATTTGATGGGAGATAATGGAGCCTTTTTTTTGGATATATCTATCCCCCAGTTTTACAAGGCAAGACCAGCAAGGAGCAGCACGCAGACTAGCAGAACACAGAAACTAGCAGAAGACAGGAGAGAAGCAGAGCACAGACTGGAACAAAGACACAGACACAAGAAGCCGGAGTGAAGAAACCTACCAGAACTCATCAAGAACTGACCGAGCACGAGGCACACGAAACGGAAGGTTGTCAGCAACAAAATTGACAACCACCCTACAATCTACTTCTGAACGACCCAACCGGGGGAGAAATTACCAAAAGGGACGAACTGAAACTATTCCGGACCAAAGAAAGTGGGTACTTACCCCATACATACAAAATGCAACTTACCACATCAACGGACGCCTACATCAACCGAAGGCTACGCAGTCCGAAGTCCTCTCCTCCGTCCAGGGTACGGCTCGCCAAGAAGGCCAAGTACAGCGAACCCTGAAACCGCGATTCACCGGCAACTCTCTAAAGGGATTGGTGAGCATAGCCCCTGAACCCTCAGAGCTATAACTTCGTTAGTTGGGGGAATTGGGAGTGGGGAGGCTGGGATAACTTGTGAAAATGTATCTGCATTCTCCTCTTTACCCCATTTAGAGTTTAAGCTGTATTCTTTTCCCCACAGGCTGTAATTTGGCACTTTATTCAATGTGTTGTACCCCTCAGTGTGTATTGGTCTGTGTGTGTTATAAAAGATGTGCCTTTTACTTCTTTTTAAACACAATAAAGCCATACCTGCTTCCTACCTTCAAACCGATTGTCTGTCCAAGTCTGTCACAGTACCTTCATAATTCCAGTGTCTAGAACCAAGGGTGTGGGAGCGATTCGGAACCGCTCATATACGGTCAGAAAGGAAAGCTGACCCCCTGCAAACCACCCCTTACATAATGGCGACCCAGATGGGATACTGGTACAAGGGACGTGATGAGAGAGAGACTGGTTTCAGGAAACGAAGCAAAATGGAAGAGGGGATTTCCTCGTATGTGTTTAAGAGGGTAAATGTGGCTAAGGAGTGGGTACTCGATCTATTGTATGCTGAGCGTCCTGAAGATGCTGCAGCTCAATGGACCGAGAGCAAGGAGCATAAAAAGTCAATAGAGAAGGCCATTTGGCTAATTTGCCTTCAGCGACAGATCCGGCGTCTAAATGAGGAGAATGAGATATTAAAGAGAATATTGAGACAGGCAGAAGAGAGGTTCAGCGCAAGGGCCACAGTCGGGGAAAGGCTGTGGACTGAGGTGGGACAGTTAAAGTAAAGTAGAGAGCTCACTAAAGAAAGGCACAAAACCCAACTGGACCTTTTACAGTGTCAGATTATTGAAGCCAAGTATAGCGAACCGGCGGAGCGGGAAGAGAATTCCTGCCTCACCAAGCAAGTTAAAGAGTACGGGGAGAGGATGAGAGACATTCAGGTAGCCTATAAGGTAGCCCGTACCAGGGAATTTGAGGCAGGAGACCATGGCCCCTGCCAGCAGCAGATCCAAACCTTGAACCTTGCTCTATCCCGGGCTAAAGGCATGGTGTGCCTGATAAACCCGGGTTTAGCCCAGGAACACCTGGTTGAGCAAGGAGAAACCACTCAGTCACTGCCTGCAGCTCCCAGGAATGGCGCGGGGCAGCAGGGGTGTCAGCCAGAGTGCGGAGCAGGCAAGGATTGCGAAATACCAGGGCCAATGCACCCGGTCCGGCAGCAGAAGTTTGGCTCGCCTGATGCTAATGGGGCAGCAGGACCCCTAGAAAGCAACTTCGTAGTTCCCCACAACACCCAAAAACTGAGGGCTATGATAGGCCACCTAAGTAAGCTCACCCAACAGGGGGATCCCTCGGTACACTTCCTGGAAGTGGAACACACAGGGGATATTAACGGGTGCGATGATTCAGAGCAGGCTAAGCTGCTGCTCTTCTCACTAGACACCAAGCTGTGCCATTCCCTCTCTGCAGACAGCAGAAAGGGGAAAAACACGTACGCTACGGTTAAGCAGGAGGTTCTAGAGGTCATGGGTATGAACGACGGGAGTCCTTTCTCCCGAGTGGAGAAGACAGTGCAGTTCTATGGGGAGACTCCACAGGCTTTCGCCGACAGGTTGTGGCCGGTCTACGAAAGGGCCTGTAGTGAGGTTCTTGACCGGGCCCACCTGGCCCCTAACGAGCTGGCTCACTGGCTCCGAAGCTTGGTGGCAAACAGCTTACCTGGAACAAAGGCAAAAGCCCAGGTCTGCTTCGATCCAAGAGATCCCAGAACCACCGAGGAGACAGTGGTCAGACAGTTGACACTGGCTTACCGGAACAGTAGAGGGACAGAGGAACCCTCCTCTAAAGGGAGGGTCCATGAGATTAAACGCAGCCAAAGCAAGAGAGAATGGCATCAGGAAGGTGGGAATCCTCCCCACAAAGCGGGCGAGTGTTTTGGGTGTGGGAAAAGTGGGCACTGGAGGAAGGACTGTAGGAACCCCTGGAAAGAGACGAAGGGAAGGGCCACTCCAGCCCCAGCCCGTAAGGCCGAGGCAGGAACACCCGACTCATATGAGACACTCGTAGCCTCCCGATTGACACTCATAAACGGAGAGGGAGCAGTAACTATCACAACTGGTGCAGTAGCCGGTTCGGTAAAACCCTCTGCTCCAACCCACCCAGATTCATGACTCGAGCCAGCGCAGCCTGTGTACCTGTGTTCCCTAGAGTACGATGCCTGGAAGAGACTGCGCGCTACGAGGAGGTGGAGAAAGTGAAAGGGACCTACCTGCTAGATACCGGTGCTTCCAGCACACTTGTATATGCAGATAACCCGGCTACCTCACCTCTATCGAACGGGGTCCCGTACAGTCTAGTGGGGTTCACAGGCAATGAGCAAACTGGTTCGTTTTCCATCCCGCTCACCATTCAGTTGGGGACACTCAAAGCCAAATGGAAGTGTGTCCTGATGAAATGGGAGCAGAAGGGAAAAGGGATCCTGGGGGCTGATTTTATCATTGGCCACCAGATCCTAGTGGATCTCAGGAACCACTGTCTATGCGGAGCCATAGTGACTGACAGGGAAGGTGAATTGGCGGTGATCCCAGAAAAAGGGGCCAAGGTAACATTGTGTACCGTGAAGCCAAAGGAGGGTTACGACTTGGAATTACTGGTCAGTAACACCCCAGTGGAGTACCAGGCATATGTACGGGCACATCTTGCAGCATTTGCGACACACAAACATAACTGTGGCAGGGTAACGGGGGTGGAAGTTAGTATAGTAGGGGACCCCATGACCCGACCACAAAAGCAATATAACTTCCCCAGGGAGGCAGAGGCAGACCTGACAACCGCGCTGGGATCACTGGTAGAGCAAGGGGTGTTAAGACCGATAGCTACCTATGTGAACTCTCCACTGTGGCCGGTTAAGAAACCGGACAACTCATGGAGGGCCACCGTGAAATATCGAGTACTAAATAAGAATATCCCCGCCTGTGCACCCACTGTAGCAGCCATAGCGGATCTCATAGGGAGTATTCCAGCATCCGCGACCACCTTCACGGTGCTGGATATTTCAAATGGGTGCTGGCCCATTCCTTTAAAACGGGAGGACCAGTACAAGTTTGCCTTTACCTTTAAGGGCCAACAATACACGTGGAACTGTCTTCCCCAAGGCTTCCACAACAGTCCCAGCATTTTTCACCAATGTATGGCGAACTGTTTAAAGGGCTTTAGCAGACCCCAGCAGTTGGTGCAGTATGTGGATGACCTGCTCCTGTTCACCGATCATGGGGAGGAGCATGGCCCACTGCTGGCTGAGCTGCTGGAGCTGCTAAAAGAAGAAGGGTTTAAAGTAAACCCGAATAAGGCACAGATCGGCCAGAAGGAAGTCAAATTCCTGGGGCTGACTGTGCGCACTGGGAAAAGGGCCATAGACAAGGCTAGAAGGGAGGCAGTACAGGAGTTACCAGCCCCCAACACAGTGACAGGGGTAAGATCCTTTCTAGGGCTCACTGGGCACTGCAGAAACTTCATTGAGGATTATGCAGCCACCGCATCCCCTCTACTCAGGAGCGATAGATGTAGGAAAGGAGTTTTTCCTGGAGGTGGCAGCCAGCGGGGACAGTTTGAGCTCAGTGCTGCTTCAAGAGTGGCACGGCAAGCTGAGACCGGTGGTTTACTCCTCCAGGATCCTCACAGATGTAGAGAAGGGGTACTCCAACTGTGAGAGACCCCTCCAAGCCAAACTTTGGGCAGTGAAAAGATCCTTGATCTTCACGGGAGGGTCTCCTCTAACACTCCTAACACACCACACACCTACTCAGATGCTCCTAGATGGGAGGATGAAGGACGGGACGGTGAGCAGTGCCCGCATTGCTCGCTGGACCCTGCTCCTCTCCTAGATGGACCTCAGATTAGAAGGCCCCCGCGAGCCAAGGCTCGCAGCCAACCTAATCTATCCAGGGAAAGCCCACAGGTGCTCCATAGAAGGGGTATGTGAGGTAAACATTGGCCTTCGGGCGGGGTTACACACTACAGGCCGGGACATCTACGTGGACGGGTCCAGCACGGTATCTGCTGGTGAGCGACTCACTGGATGCGGAGTCGATGACCCAAGGGCAGGTATTGCCCGGGCAATCAAGCTCCCTAGCACCATGAGTGCCCAGCATGCTGAACTGTCCGCCGTAATGTACGTGGTGACCCACCCCGAGGAATTCCCTACCCCGTACACGATTTGCTCGGACAGTATGTTCACCTGCAATTCATGTACGGAGTCCCTGGCTATATGGTCCCGTCGCGGATACACGTCCGCTGACGGGAGACCCCTGGCAATCAAGCCCCTGCTGGAGAAAATATTGACAGCGGTGGGGGAAGAAGGAAAGGTCGACATACATAAGGTGAAGGCCCATTTAAAAACTGAACCCCGTGCAGAGGGAAACCAACAGGCTGACAAACTGGCCAAAGAAGGTGCCCGCACGGGAAAGTTCTGGGACCCCTATGACACCGGCCGCATAGCAGCGGTCAAGAATCAGAACAGGGCAGCAGGGAGTACAGGGATAGCTTTCGCCCCGGACTTAAAAACAGTTCAGGCACAGGACCCAGTCCTGAAAGCTGTCCTGAACGCGCTAGCTAGAGGAGAGAGAGTAGAAGGTCCGTACGGCACAGCAGCCATTACCGTTAAGGAAGGCATGCTGTTTAAAGAGGGACAATGGGTCGTGCCACAGCAGCACCAGAGGGAATTCCTAAAACTGGCCCATGAGGGTCCAGGAGCGGGACACCCCGGGCCTGAGACCACCTGGCAACGGGTGGAACAGGCTGGATGGTGGCCGGGACTCAGTGAGGACGTCCCCGAGTTCTGATCGAACTGCCTGATGTGTGCTGAGAACAGCCCTGACCCCCAGAAAAGGAAGGTGTCCCTAGGACACGTCAGGAGGGTAGAGGGACCATGGCAGTCAATCCAAATTGACGACATCGGGACCCTACCCACCGCCCAGGGAGGCTACAAATACTGCCTAGTCCTGGTGGACGTGTTCTCAAAATGGGTTCAAGCCTTCCCCTGCCGAACAGCCACCGCACTAGGGACAGCTAAGATTCTAGTGAGGGAAGTGTTCTCCCAGTGGGGACTCCCACAGTATGTGGAGTCGGACCAGGGGAGCCATTTCACCGGGCAGGTAATGCAGGCAACCCTGAAGGTGCTCGGCATTGAGGGGAAATGGCACGTTGCCCACAATCCACAGTAATCGGGTAATGTGGAGCGTTTAAACTACACCATTAAAGAAAGGCTGCGGAAGGAAACGGGAGACTCACCCCAAAAGTGGGTAGAGGTCTTACCATTGGTCCGAATGGGGATCCGAGCTAGCCAGTCAAATAGCACCGGGTATTCCCCATATGAGCTCATGACTGGCCGGATCATGCGGACCCCCACCCATGTCCTAGCCCCGGTGCACACAGAAGGTCAGCTCAGAGAGGCGAACCGGGACCGGTTTGTCAGGAACCTGTTTGAACACCTCAAACAGATTCACTGGCAGGCTGCTAGTAACATGGGCAGACAGCATCAGAGTAACCGATTGCTGCTAGAACCCAGCAAACACCACGAATGGGAGATAGGAGGCCAGGTCATGGTGAGGAACCATGCTCGGGTCGGGTTTTGTGAAGCATTCTATATGGGGCCATACAGCATTGTGGACAAGGCAAGCCCGATGGTCTATGCCTTAAAGCTGCCCCGCCGTACTAAGTGGTTCCACATCAACCAGTGCAAGCTGTACAACCCAGGGTCAGCCAACCACAGAGGGCAGCCGGGAGGGGTGAACCGTCCTCAGGACAGGGAACCTCCATTGGCCGCCCCCGACGGTGGAGGGCCGACAGGGAATGAGGCAGGCTCAGAAACCGTGCCTATAGGGACGGAGAATTGCAGTACTGCAGGGGCTATCCCACCCATCGTTTGGGATTCGGACGCACCCCCAGTAACCCAAGCCCTGAGAAGGACCCTCCGTAAACCACGGCCTAAAATACCGTGGTCACCGGCAGCTGAACCTCAGCAATTCTATCCTAGGAGAAGGGCAGCCTGACAGGAAAGGCCGAAGGTCAGAAGTACAGAGGCCGCTCAGAGTAGGGACCACCAGCCAGCCGCCTCCAGCAGTGAGGGACTCACAGGAGCAGTAGCCGCGAGCTGTCCCAGAGACAAGGGTCTCCAGCTCACCGGCTGCGGGGAAACCCTAGCATCCAGGCGGCTATCAGGCCGCACAAGGCATGGGCCTGACAGGGACTAACCAGGCCACCCGGAGACGGGTGGCGGTTGTACATAGCTCTAATTTTAGTTTAAGGCAGCTGACTGCACCATTTTACATTTTAATGTTTAATTTGTCTTGTGTGTCAGCCAGCCTGCGAGCAGTTCTCAAGGGCAGGATCTCGACATTACCGGGTGATGGACAAACCTCAGGAGACCAATTGATGTTGTTTAGTTTTAATCTCTGTTTTTTTCCCTTCTGTAATCTGGTTGTACGTTGCCTATATGCTGGTGAATATAATGTAACTGAAATGAAATGTAACTGTGCTGAAATGCAATTGTAGTGATTGAATCCCCTCCAAGCTGGGAGGGTATAAATGTAAAAAGTTTGTACCTGTAAAGGGAAAAATGTGCATCTATGGTGATGTTGCATAAGTGTAATGCATTTTGGGTATTAGTTTAGCTAATTTACGGGGAAGATTATCTCTTGGGAGTCAGGAACTTTGCTCAGCTCGAAGAATGATACCATAAGTGATATGGTATCACAGGGGGGAATGTAAAATTTACAATATCTCGCAAATATTCCAGATACCTTTCCCCTGCAGAGGAGAAGAATCCCTTTCTGGACTTTTAAAATGGAAGGAAAACTTTGGGACTCAAATTAATTTTAAAGGGGCAGACGAGGCCTGCAGGGGATAAAAGGAGGTGCATTCATGGAGACCCCCCTCCCCCCTTCCCCCAGTGTTTGGACTCATAGGAAAGGGAATTTAATTTGGAACTATCTACCAGAAAGCTTGAAATCCTAAAGTGCACATGGAAGAAACTACGAACTTTAATCGAATTTGGAATTTTTAAATGGTGTAACCCATGAAAAATCTGATAAGTTGTGCACTGTGAGAACAATGCCCACTAGGTGGTGAACTTGTGGGAGACACTCGTAACCTGGACCTTCAGGTATAAAAGGGGAAGCTCCACACACTTCCATCACTTGTGTGCTGAGGAATAAAGGACAGGCCACAGAATGACCTTCTCTCAAGCATGGGCCTCGTGTGCAATTATACTGTACAGTAAGGATGTATCACTTATGACTCCAGGAACCCGGTGCAATTTTTGTTAAAATTAACAGGACCGGCTATTTCACAGAAAACATCTTCTCGAACATAATGTTTTTAGATCATGCACTGGTCGATCATTCTTCGGTGCAAAGTGGATGAACTGACCCTTCCCCACATTGAACCCCAGTACTCACAGTTAAGGGAAGATTTAATAGAGGTTTTCAGAATTATGGGGAAACTGTTTCCATGGGCAGGAGTGTCGGTAACCAGAGGACACAGACATAAGATAATTGGTAAAAGGAAAAATCCGGGACAGGGGATGTCGGATGAGGAGATGTATTTTTACCTGCTCCTAATCCTTACATGTTGATGATCTTGTGACCTTCCACAGGAGAACAATCTCGGCCCTGAGCATGTATGAGGAGAAAACTCCAGAACAGAAAATTTCCCACCCGGTGAGCTTTCGCATGTGAGGCGAACGTGTTAACCGCGACACTGCGGAAACATCTCCACTTTCAGCACCCGGTCAGACGGAAATATGAAGCGAGCAGGTGAACTGCTGAATCCCACTTTTAAGGAGTTGGTCGTGGTGCCAAACAAATGGGTTTTGCTTAATGACGATAATAAAGAAGTGGGATTCGAACCCACGCTTCCAGAAAAACTGCAAACGGAACACAGCACCTGAGACCGCTCGGCCATCCTGACTATTTAATGCTGTATGTGGCCATCTGCAGGTTGATTTTGAACTTTTGAGTCCTGTCACATGAAATAAATGAGGACAGCAGGCCTATCTCCACCTGACACCGGGGAAACAGTGAGACAGACCTTGGAGCAAGGATCTGGTTATTGCTAAACAGCAAAGAAAATATTAATTCTGGAATTATCCAAAAGCAATGTGACCCCGACGTAAAATAATCAGGGGTTCAGTTTTGCCAGTATTTTCACAACTTAATGTTGCAATGTGAAACAATGCAGGAAATCAGTGGTGAAGATAAAATCCCACGTTGCTCATTTTCAGATTCAACACAGTGTAGAATTTACCAATATCTCACAAAGATTCCAAGTAGCTTTCCCCTGCAGAGGAGAAGAATCCCTTTCTGGACTTTTAAAATGGAAGGAAAACTTTGGGACACAAATGAATTTTAAAGGGGCAGACGAGGCCTGCAGGGGATAAAAGGGGGTGCATTCATGGAGACCCCCCACACCCCAGTGGACTCATAGGAAAGGGAATTTAATTTGGAACTATCTACCAGAAAGTTTGAAATCCTAAAGTACACATGAAAGAAACTACGAACTTTAATCGAATTTGGGATTTTTAAAAGGTGTATGTTGGGTCTGCAAGAAAAGGCGTGGGGTCAATATCTAAAGGGCCAGTTTGGACATTGGAACTAATCAAATTGTCTGGGAACTGTATACCCTCGAAACTTGCCCCTTGAAAACATTAGCATTTAAACAATCAACGATGGAAGAAACATTTATCACTGCACCCGGAGGACCCAAATGTCACATACATATTCCAACACCTTTTCAACAGGCATAGAAATATCTGGCTCAGGCCAGACTAGCACAATGGAGAGCTCACCAACTTCGAAAAGCCTATTAACGCCACATTAAAACCACTTAATCAAGTTTCAGTTAGCTGGCTGAAAAATTGGAACAAAGAACTGTGCGAGATTTGATGGAAGATAAAGAAGCCTTTTTTAGTATAATTGAAGTCTGTTCTGGCAGTTAGGTGTGCTTCAAGAGACACTATTATGTCAGCAGTCTCGTTACATAAGTTCTACACCAGCCTCAAACAGTGGGATTCCGAAACATGGGCGAAAGGAACCTCTAAAACCCAGAAGGACAGCACCACAACAGCAGACAGGCTGTCAAAACGACTATTGGAAAGTTGCGGGCCATCACGACCAACCCAACCGTCAACCAGAACCAACCCCACAAAACCGAAGATTTTTCCACTCTACAAGCTGGTCCTACGCTACCAAGGGGTACAGACTACAGAACGTGGACAACTAAGGCGAACCCCAGGGACAACTAAGGCGAACCCTGGAGTTGGAACTGTCAAAAAGAGGATTGGTGAGCATAGCCCCTGAACCCCCCAGAGCTAAAGCTTCGTTAGTTAGGGGAATTGGGAGGAGGGAGGCTGGGATAACTTGTGTAAATGTATCTGCATTCTCCTTTTTGTCCCATTTAGAGTTTAAGCTGCATTCTTTTCCCCACAGGCTGTAATTTGACAATTTATTCAATGTGTTGTACCCCTCAGTGTGCATTGGTCTGTGTGTGTTATTAAAGGTGTGCCTTTTACTTCTTTTTAAACACAATAAAGCCATACCTGCTTCCTACCTTGAAACCGATTGTCTGTCTAAGTCTGTCACAGTCTCTTCATAATTCCAGTGTCTAGAACCAAGGGTGTGGGAGCGATTCGGAACCACTCATATAAGGTCAGAAGGGAAAGCTGACCCCCTGCAAACCACCCCTTACAACAGTACGATTTGAAATAAAGTGAAAGAATTTTACAGTGAAAAGATTTGGAAGTGTTACTTGTATTTGTGTCTTTAATTAAACTTTGTGGCGTCTGACTCCCGTTCATGCCTCTGCTGAATAAGAAACGAGGGTTTGACGTTGACCAGACTGCACTGCCCCTGATATTTGTGAGCTCATCCTTAAAATTCAGTGGTTTCTCGCCCTTTGATGGGCTGCAAAGTCGCGGATATCACGTTGGCCTCACATGCGAAAGGTTCCCGGTGGATCCGTTTTCTCTCACTGAAAGTTATCTATTTAGTGAAGTGAAATAAAGAGCAATTAAGGAATAAGGGAGCCCTTTTGCCAGGAGAATAAATAGCAAATAAAAACAGAAAATGCTGGAAATCTCAGCTGGTCAGACAGCATCAGCGTTTTTACCAGGAGACTAAGCTCGCCTCCGATTGTTCATCCACAGCAAGTTTAAACATAATATAGAAACATGGAACGGTTACAGCACGGAAGTAGTCCGTTCGGCCTGTCGAGCCCGTGCCGACTCTCAGCTAGTCCCACTAATCGCCCTTTACCCGTACCCCTGAGATATTTTTCCTTCAGATACTTATCCAAATACATTTTGAAAGATAAGATTCATTCTGCCTCCGCCAGCCTTTCAGCCAGCGCATTCCGGATCTTCACCACTCGGAATTTTAATCATTGACGAAGTTTTATCCCCTATCTGATTTTACACACACTGTATTTTAGGAGAGGAAGTTAGAATGCCCATCGCTCATGATACAAGGAATCTGGGACTACTTTTTAAAAATGTATTCCACAGAAAAATATTCTCCAAAACAATGTTTCTGTCCGTGCTCAAACCGGGGATCTATCACATGTGCAGCGAAGGTGATAACCGTTACACGACGGAAAACTCTGCTTGCACCTCGGAAAAAAGCATCCTGCAGCGCTGCCTCACTTCCCAGCAACAGATCAAAGCCACAAACAAACCCATCGATTATTCCCACTTCCCCACCTCCACAGATACTGCCCGACCTGCTGAGTGTTTCCAGCATTTCCTGTTTTTACTGAATACACAAACACAGGTATTTGTTCAAAATCAAACTGTAGGTGGCCACACACAGATTGAACAGAGCCAGAGAGACAGACAGGATCGGGAAACTCCGGGAAATGGGACGAAACCAACAGGTACCTGGCTGCAATCACCGACAGGGACGTGTGATTTACATAATCCTGGCTAGCTCAGTAGATACAGCATGCGGCTCTTAATTTCAGCATTGTGGGTTTGAGCCCCTTGTTGGGCGAATCATTATCGTTAAATTTTATGTCGCTTTCTCGGGCAAACTTTATTAATTAACCAATCAGCTTGTTTTGCACAGTGAAAGTAATGTTAACTGAGGGAAAGTCGAAAATTGAATAATTGGTTCTGTGTTTTGCATGTTAACTGTTAAACCATATCCCATTTTACACACTGTACTTCAGGCATCTGATTCAGAATGTTTATTGTAACATGAACGTGGCCCTGGGGAAACAGTGAGACAGGTTTTAGAGCAAGGGTC